>NC_056734.1:246928415-247073415 GCF_019279795.1 Protopterus annectens
TACATATTTATAACTATGTCCGTATATACCTACGGAGATATATATCTGCCTACATATATGCAATTTGCTGTGTATATGTGGACATATAGGTGTTGACATATATATGTGTGGATGTCGGCATTTGCATGGATGTCGGCATTTGCATGTATATATGTTCATATATATTTATATCTATGTATATATTTCTGACTATATATATATATATATATATATATATATATATATATATATATATATATAGATAGATAGATATGTAGTATCTGTTTAGATATTAATATATTTACACACACATACATCTACATGGTATACATTCTCTGTACTTTTGCATGACTGGGCTGGATGTTATGCTACTGACATCAGATTTATGTGTATCTGGCATGGCTTAGTGGTAAATCTCTTTGTGCATGGTCCTAGGTTTGAGCCTTACAGAGGCTGTTTATTTTGTTGTTGGGCAGAATATAGGCCATTGGATACAGAGTGATTAAGGCACTTTAAAGCAGCTGTAAGTGGGTTTTCACGGAGGTAAGCACTGCTAACTTCTGGTTACAATTTTTTGCACTCATTTAGCTTCTACATTGCTTTATCTGGACATGCTGGATAGATCAGAACAGTTGAAGGCTATGACTATGCATACAGCTTACTACCTGGACATTCTTCCACAGTCTGTACAGTTGATTGTTATGATTATGCTTACAGCTTACTATCTGAACATTCTAGCAAATTCTGTACAGTTGTTGGGTCTAATTCTGCATACAGCTTTCTATCTGAACATTCTCACAAACTCTGTACAGTTGTGGGGTATGATTATGCATACAACTTACTACCACTCCCGGGATTCAAACCCCCTGCTGTGTGTGGTAAAATTATTACAGTCAATATCACAGTGCTATCAGGGAAAGGGTGTGAAGCATTCAAGTGTTTTCTGTCTAGGTCTCCCTCAGTCGTGCAATATAAATGACCTCTTGGGACTTCTAACATTGTTATACTGAACTTCCTACACATTTTATCTGCGTTCAGCAGTGTGGGTAACACTGCTTAATACAACAGTACTATTTATAGAATGCAACACTACAACAACATATGAAAGCAGAATGTACACTAGCACACCAGGGGTTATACTTTTATTAACAAGATATTACACCTTTATTTCCACACTACCTATATGACACTCTTCCTGCCATATTGTCTAGTTTGTTCAGTACATCCCATACACAATACATTTTTATACTGGTACAAAACTTTCTAGAACTGTTATATTTATTTGCTATGACAGTACATGCAGGAGTATTACTAACCTGCCTTGTGACGCAGCCTTTGCAGCCTAGCAGCATGGGCTTGCTGGTTCGCAGCCTGCTCTTCTGCAGCTGTCAGAGAAATGCAGTGATATTTAGCCAGTACCTATCCATAGTATACACAAGCTAGGCTATCATTATCTAAGTAGTAGAATGGGAACTTACTCAGTGCTGGGGCATTGGCCATCTGCCTTGATTCTTGGATCCACTGCTCCAAGAGATCCCCCCTCCACCGCTTCAGGTCAGCATGGTAATTCCTGACCTGCTTGCCAGTACAGTGGATACCAGTGGCACTGGTGAGGTCACGGGCAAGACTAAGAGCCCTGGTACTGGCCTTGCAGTAGTCTTTGCTCATGTTGTTTTACCAGGAGCCATACCATGTATCTGGACACTTGGGTGCCCCAGCTCTGCGCTCTAAATTGAGTGCTTTCCCCAACTCCAGCCATTCTGCTGACAGTAGGGAGCTGCAACCAGTTATGGGATGTATTCTTGCCTGTGGGGTTTACATACGCCCGATTTCCTGTGAATGGACAGTTTTGAAAAGGCTAAGCTATGGGCACACTTGCTTACCTAATATTGGCATTGCTTAAAGGGGTATACCACTGGTCAGATTGAGTTAGCCAGCCTACACATTGCTTACACCAAGTAAGCTGAGTTGTGCAATGCTTAGCATTGCTTAATATTTAATTAGCATTATATTTTCCTTTTGGCATTGATTTATTATTTGTTACATGCTATATCTGTGTCTGGTATCTGTGATTCATGTTTACGTACACTGTATGGGGTCCTGGGGACTTCAACACTTTATTACAATTACACCTCACATCTGGCCTTATTGCAGTACTCCAGTTCACATATTTATGTTATTTAGCAGGTTATACATCACACTGCACATAGATTCTTTTCACATGTTCAGTTTGATTTTCCTGTGGTGAGGATTTGTTTGTTGAAACCTCAGTCATGTATACTGCTATGATGGCTTAGTGGTTAACTAGTGTGACTGTCTTCGATTCAAGCCTTGTAGAGGTTGTTTATTTTGTTGCTGGGTAGAACACAGTCCATTGGATACTGAGTGGTTAAGGCACTTTACAGCAGTTGTAAGCTGGTGTGCGCGTGTTTGTGCAGCGGTAAGCACTGCTACCTTCCAGTTACAGTTTCTTATACTCAGTTAGCTTTCACATTGCTTAATCTGTGTAGGCAGTGCTTACCCCCACACATACGCACTTAAACATGCTTACTTGTGCTTACTTATGCTTACTACTGCTTATTTGTGCTTAAACCTGCTTACTAGTGCCTTATTCATTATGGCACTGATACTTCACATGTGCATTTCCTGCAGTACTCCAGTTCATAAATATGTGTTATTTAGTGGGTTTTGCAACAAAACTATTGGTTATAACGTGCTTTGCCATGTAAAATAGACTGTGCTGCAGTGGGACTCAAACCGGGAATGCCTGCTTGTTAAGCAAATGCTCTGCCCACTACATTATTGTTGTGTTATTTTGTTTGCATATATCTTCCTTGTTGTCCTCTTCAGCCTTTTAAACTGCTTTAACTGTAGCTAAGTGATGGGCACTCCTGTGCACCTACGGTTAGCTGTACTCAAATTTTTAAACAAAATAAATACATGTGTTTCTTCATTTCATTTTAATGTACTGTTGCTGTTGTACACATGGGGAACTGTTGGTGGGGATATGTGGACACCTATGGGCGGTCTCACTCATTTCTTACCACTTTGTGCTGTTTTACATTGCAGGGGCATGTTTATTCTGAGAGCTCTGCTCTCAGACATGCCCCCTGCACTTGTATACACTCCGTGTAAGCCTAGGGGCTCAGGCAGCGCACCTTTATTAATATGCATGGCGCGCTGCCATCCTGCTCCTAAACGGGCACTTCCGTGCAGGACTAAGCTAGTCCTCCATGGAAGATGAGTGAATCCGGGATATGTCTTCATTATATTGGAAAATGTTCACTTGGAAATTTTTACACAGAGCTTTTGTCACTCCTAACAAAATTACAATTATGGATAAATCAAATAGAATTAAATGCTGGAGATATGATTCTGAAATAATAGCTGACTGTACACATATGGTATATGAATGTAAAGTCATCTCCCCTTTTTAGAAAGAAATTAATAACTTTATTCAAGCTCTATGGTTAGACAGATGCAATTCTTCAAAATCTTTAGTTGTGTTTAATGCTCCAGTTTCTGAGATAATTCCTCTACTTTGGTCGATTTTTGCTATAGCCAGAAAAAGTAAAATAATTACTAAAGTAATCACTAAAACTTGGCTAAATCTAGGCACAGACTTAAAGACCTGCTTGAAAAATATTAATTGTTGCTATGTATAACTCTGATGTATTGATCAGCTGTGGACCTATTTAAATAGTTAATTTTTTGTTTTGTAATTGATTTGTTTATTTGTTGTTTTAAAACCAAAAAAAATTGATCTAGGGATCTAAACCTCTTCTGTAACATCAACAGAATGGGACAGGTATATCTAGAAAAAAGATACAGCTGCTATGGAACAGACTCCCCATCCACATAAAACATGATACATCCCTATCCATATTCCAGCACAACTTAGATTCTTAGATTATAGATAAGAAGCAAAAAATGTATACCAGAACTGCCCCCCCCCCGTACTACTGATAGACACAAAAAACAAAAAAAAACAAATGCTTTATCCCATACATGGGTCCCCTCAAATTTTCTATGGTATAATCCCAGTTATTCTCCATAGGTGTAATACATAATTATCAACCATAGGATGGGTAAGGCCAATCTACAACTAAATAGGGTAGGTTAATTTTGAAGCACAAAAAGGGATTTGGCTAGGCTTAAAATGGCCCACAATGGTAGTTAGCCTAGTACTTAGCAATGAACCTATGAACCTCTAAAGGGAAATCCATGAATTCAGGGCTGGAAATGTAAAATATAATTTCTTGCATCTCCTCTGCAGGTCATATAACAGAATTACAGTCTACTTCAAAAGAGTAGCTTAGTCAAACTGTGAAAATAAAGTAGACACTGAAATGCAGACAGAAAGATATATATGTAACATACTGCATAGTGGTAGTTTCTATTGTTGAGAGCTAATATAATTAAGCCCTTATCCTTTACAGGTGAAATAACTGGCCTAGCTACTTCTACTGTGAGAAAGAGATGTATGTAATAACTCCTCTGCATTTGGGGAGGGATGGCACAGTGTAATGACTTCTTTTTTAATGTAGTTTAATGTAATGTAACTAGACCTGTATTTCTGTACCAAATGATGGAATGGGGTCTAGAGATAAGAACAGATAAACTGCAATGTATGCATATTAGGGACTGGTCTTTGTTATGTCTTGTAATTGGTTGAGAGAAACTGGTGACCCATCTGTGAAAGTTCTGCCTATGTATATTTATATGTTTTTTTTTTAACTCAGAACAGAGAACTTGATTATTCCTCAGTAAAGAGCTAGCTAGGATTTTTAGTTAACTATAGACCAGACTTTTTTTTCTGTACATACTCTGTTTAGTGGAACTGAAGGCCATTTTAACATTCCACACACTTTTTATTCTTATGCATATTTAATCTGTAACTGCATTGATTTCCTTATTGTTCAGGTAAAGTTTATTCATTCACTTTTAAACTCTTGTGGCTGGTCTTTTTATCATATTTTTGTTATTACTATTTATCATCTAAGAAGAGATTTAACATTTGCTTCTGTAAGTTAACACGCTGTGGCTACCATCTTGACTTAGATAAATACCTTGGGCCTGATAGTAACGAAAATATTATTGTGTATAATTTCATATTTGGTTTAATCAAAGCAACAGGAAGCTGGCAGTCTCTGGCCAGGCTGGTGGCAGTACTACCATGTTAAGAAGAAAGCTATGGGGAACTGGAGAATTCCGGCAGTCTTCCCTGGGAATTGTGTCAATATTTATGTGTGAAAAGCAGCTTCAGTGGGTAAGGGGCAATGAAAGACACTGGTTTACTCAGACAATAGGCAGAAAGGGGCCTGGAGTGCAAGGCCAAAGACTTGCTCTGTAGTATAGCCTGTACACAGTCCATTCTGGATATAGATACTGGAAGGCCTTACATAACCAGGACAGCTATCCACATTCTTTAAGCTTTTGTGACAAGGCTATATTTTATGAGTCCATTATTAAGTTAGTCTTTTTTCTGGCTGTAGCACTAACACTCCATCATGCACGTTATACTGTGAATTTGGAAATAACCACACTATTATAGCTTGGCTATTTCCAAATTCATAATATAAAGTGTACACTGGGTTGCCAAGAACATGGCCAGCAATAGACCAAAACCAGGGAGTTACTGCTACTCAGAAGAATAATGTTTTTTTTTCACCAATATGTAGTTTGAGTCTTGCAGTTTCAAGCTATCACACAGGAGCCAATGCATTTTACTGATGTTGTCTGCCAATCCCTCCCTTTCATTTTTCCTGTAGTCACCCATGTTTGCAGTACATAAGCCATCGATGAGAATGGTATACTCACAGATCATTCACTCAGTTGAAAATATGTGTCACACACAAATATAATGGGGTAAAGAAAGGCAGTAGCTTTATTTGAAATGTATGATAATTATCTAAAATTATTCTTAAAGAAACTTTTGTTGACACCATGTGCTGCTCAGTATCATATATATATATATATATATATATATATATATATATATATATATATACATATATTATAGGCTTCTTTTTATCATACAAAATAGTTAAAATATCAACCCTTAAAACAACCTTTTCAGGTTACTAAGTGCCCAGCTAGACCTATGCTCCCCACCTATCTGTGACTATACCCTTGCACTACCTATAGTGTTTACATTGCTATACCATTATACAACACAAGCAGAGACCAAGAAACCCAGTTTCTAATTTGTATGGTTGGTATCACAGTTTTCTTCTTCTGTGGCAACAGCTTCAGCAGTATGATTCCTTTGCCAATAACTAGTGTCTTTTTTACACTATAGGAATCATGAGCAAACAAAATGCAGTACCAGACACTTGTGCAACATGAGAAAAACAACTTTTTCAAAAATACAAGACCCATTTCAGTCTTTTGAATTCTACGTGGGGTCTATATCTGTAATGTTTTAATTATAGGACCCCAAAGAGAAGTAGATGTGAGAAGTTGTGTGGATTGGGACAATCATTACAGAATAACCAGAACTACAGGTGCCAGAATCTACAAAAAAGTAGTAAATAAATACGGTTTATGCAACTTACAGATGAGACATGTGACAGAAAATCACAATAGTCTTAAACTGTCTTTCTTTCTGAACCTGAATTCACTTTTAGTATAAGCCATTTAAAGAAAAAAAAAAAAAAAACATTAAACTTAGAGACAATATTTAAAGCTAAAAATGCCTAGGTTTTACACTGGATTCTGTTACCTAAGGCCACATTTTCCTAATCCAGTACTAAAATTGTATCCATCCTAATACTTCTGGTTTGCAATATTTTTTCATACAACTTTTTTTCCAGAAACTGTATTCTTTACACATGCCACAAGCGTGGCTAACTAAATTTAAATTTTAAATTTAAAATGCCTTCCAGACATGCATACCATTCAGTTCTGCCACATTTCCATTTATTAATATGTAAACCTTAGTTCAAGCTCTGTCAATAAAATTCTAGCTTCATTTTAATCTAGAAGATATTGTAGCTGTTTTCATTTTTCATGTCTCTTGACTTGGAATAGTTCCTTTCTGTTTTAATAGGAGTCATATTCTCTGTTTAATTATTCAATACTTTTAGTACTTTTACATTTACAGTTTCTAAGATTCAGTTCAGTTCAGTAATTTTACATTTGGGGCTTCTAAAAGAATCAGTTCAGCAATTTTCATTTTGATATTATTAGGACATCATGCAGAATCAATCTGAATTATAACATTTGCAATTTGTGCTCATGCAAAATGCATTAGTTGTTACTAGTTTAAAATTTTCCCATTGTAGCCTGACATGGACTATAGCCATGCTTCCTGAAATTCATCAGTGTTGATTATGTATGTAATGGATTACCTGATGTGGAATAGGAAACCATATTTAATGTAATAGCATTGGAAAACTTTTTTTTTTGGCTTAACAAATGCTGATTTTTTAATAATAACTCTATACTTGAATTCATAAAATATATGTGTTGGAAAAAAGTGCCAGTGAAGTGTTTAATGTACAGTTTGTTCTAATTTGCTAAATGCATACCATGCCAGTGAAGTGTTTAATGTACAGTTTGTTCTAATTTGCTAAATGCATACCAGACCTATCACACATGTTAAAAATGCATGACATGTATCTAGATGTGTCACTGTTCTATCATCATAGATAGGGGTGGGTATTTAATGGGGGAGGCTTTACAAATGCATAATATGCTTGCAGTATAGTCATCTTCTGGAACCTTGACTGGAGTATTCTCATATCTACTTTGCATTTCCTATTATCCATAACTTATTGTAGGCTTCCACTATGAGCAGATTAAACTAAATACATTGGAATCCTCAAACTGTATTCACTGAAAAATGACAGAAAAAAAAAAATTTTAAAGTATTTTATACAAAGACAAGCCGTCCTGCACCCCTCCCGTTCACTGTGAGGGGCAAGCTCCCCCTACACCCTATACGTAGTATAATTGCCACAGTTGCACCAATTCAAAGAAGAAGGAATTCCCCCCAAAAGGACATGACTGCTGTCAGAACTCACCAACAGTGATATCTTATAGAGGAACTCTGATCCTCACAGGTTGAACCTCAGACGGTTTCTCATCTTCTAGTTGTTTCTTTAAAGTCAGGTAAAAAATGCAGAGAAGCTCAGCCATACTAGTAAAATAATTAATTCCAGCAGTTGGCCGGTATAACCACTGACCTATGTATTTTCACTTTTTTTGTCTGCTATTTACTACAAAACAATATGTTCTGTCTGCATGATAGCTTAAGCAGTTGTCTATCACCCAAAGGATGAAGGAAGATTGATTGCTAGCTAAGTTTAATGGTCAGCAGGTAACAGGGAGAAAAGAACTTTGTAAATATCAGAATTATATTTTAGCATGCTCTTATTATATCAGAACTAAAAAGTAATGCTAATTAAAGTGACACTTTCTCTCATTTTAACTCATTCACTCCAACAGAGCTCAGGAAGTTTGCACTGTAACTTCCAGTGGGCAGAGCCTAAGCCTTTTGACATAATCAAATTATGTCCTCACATTTCAAACAAATGCTCATATCTCTGGAACCATAGGGGTTATGAACAAAGTATAAATGGCAAACTCTTCAGCACAAACGTTTTTGTTATGGGTAGTAATTTTTAGGTATAGTGGTGCAGCAGTTAGCATTGTCGCCTCACAACAAGAGGTTCTCCTGGTTCGATCCATGGCTGGGGTGCCTTCTGTGTGGAGTCTGCATGACCTCCCTGTGGTCATGTGGGTTTTTTCTGGGTGCTCTGGTTTCATCCCAAAGACATGCTGTAGGTGGATTGGAGACTCTAAATTGGCCCTAGGTGTGTGTGCCTTCCGTAATAGGTTGGCAACTTGACACTGTAAAAACTCTACTGCCAATCATGAGCAGACAGGTGATCCACTGTGGTGACTTCTAACCGGGAAAAGCCAGAAGAAGAAGAAGTAAATGCCACATTTGTAATATTTTGTAAACAACTTAGAATATCTCAGCAACCACTCAAGTTTCACACATACTGTCAACAGCATGTTATTCATGTAGCTGAGAGCTTTCATATGAGACAAAGGAGTTCTGTCTGTGTTACTTGGTTGTTGAGATATTTAGAAAAATGTGAAAATTATATCTATATAAATTAATATAATAAAAATGACAGTTAATATCTATTTACCTGAACTAGACAGAGGTCAAATATTAATTAGGGTTACCACCTGTCCCTCTTTGCAAGGGACAGTCCCACTTTTGGCAGTTGTGTCCTGTGAAAAAAACTAAAAAAATGGCAAATGCCCTGAGATTTTAAGAAAAAATATATTTCTTAAGTTTTCCTTAATAGTTACATAAAACAGTTATTTTGCATCTGAAACACATAAACATTATATGAAAAAGCATAAGCAGCACAAATGCTACAAAAATAAGCTTTCATTTTGGCAAAAAAGTGAAGTTCTGTCCTTTGTACTAGCCGTGGGTATGTCTTGTCTCGCAAAAATCTCACATTTCTTCAAAAAATTTTCCACTTTGGGCATTTGAAAAGGTGGCAACCCTAATATTAATACAGTTGAGTTTGCCATTGTGTAAGCTTTAAAATGATTTTTTTTAACTTTGTACATAGCAATGTTTTAGATTTATTGATGCAAATATGAGCGAGCAGTATTTGATGCCTAGAGGCATCAGTAGGAGTTAACTACAAATGCACCTGGAGGCATCACTCGAATGTTCGAATATAATGAGTAAATATGGTTAAAAAAAACATTTTTTGTGCATGTCTGCTAATAGCCATAGATTTCAGATACATTTGGGTATATTAGTTCATGAGAATAATTGCATAAAACTGTGTATCTGTGTATTTTGTTCTGAAAATTTTATAAGAATATTTAAATCAATGTAGAAATAGTAGCATTTGTCAAACTGTAACATTTTCAGGAGGCTGAGTTTAAAATAAGGGCATGTCTATCAGTTTCATTCAGGTTAGCAAATATAAAAATGACCCAAAACATAAATATTACACTATTGTTATGAGGTTCTTGCAGTCCTTATACAAGTGGGATTTTTATCTATTTAAATGTATCATGAGATAGGAATCTGGCTATGAGGTCCCTGGACTATTGGCAATGGTGCAAAAATGGCACAGAAAGTAGCACCATAGGCACTGTAGCCAAACAGAGCTGTGGGCTAATGCATACATAGTTGTGGCATATCAAAAGTGTTCTCATAATATATTTCATCATTAATGGTTGCCTTGGAGATAGGTGTCATGTTACTTGAGGCTGAGCAGCAGCAAGACAGAAATCATATAAAGGGTTTGTACAGGATGGGCAATGTTTACATATTTAAAATGCTAACCTTTAGTATTGATTATTGAAAGACTAGGACATGTGTGTGCTTGGTGCTGTATACCCATGGAGAACAAGAACTGGTGTTAATGTGCCAGTGATTAGTAAATACCACATCAGTGCATACTTAGTCTGGTGTGAAAATACCTCTAGCAGACTGTTCCTTGCCAACCACCTCACTTGGAGGGGATATGGGTGTCCCCTCACATCAGGCATCAATCAGGTTCTGCTCCAGCTGCAGGAGACAAAGAAGTTGGGATACCATTAAATGTGGCCATGGCAATAGTTTATGGGGTCAGTGGTGCAATGCCTCCACCTATTTATTGGTGTGAGGCATATCTGGGTTATTCAGCTCTGCAACATTCCAGAATCTTAGAGAATAGAATAATGGCAACTGTTTCTCCTCTTTAGACTGAAAATGGCATTTCAATGCCTTATTAATCACATAATGTTGATTTGTTAAAGTAGTAAGACCCCTTGCACTGCCAGGTATTCTTCAGGAAGACAAGGATGACCTTATCAAGAGACAGGAATGTAAGAGCCATGAACATCCATAGACTGAGGTCAAAGATAGCATACATCCCATACATGGGGTTCTAGGTCATACTGCTATCTCTGTTGTTGGCTGATCTGTGCAAAATGGAAAAGGCAGCCCTTAATCATCACCTTGGGAAATCATTTCCATGCAACTTTGATTGCTGCCTTTTTAAATACAAGCATGACATACTCTGGAATGAGCATATGACTACTCTCCAACCCAATGTCCCACACCATTGTATGAATATCTCCATATGTAGCCTCCAGCCATCATGCCATAAGGCAGTACAATCACCATGCAGGTGTACACTTGCCTACCATGTCTCATGTATGGAACATCTCATCTGCAAGTAGCATGGCAGACTTCCATAGGTCTTCCACATTTGGTCCTGTTTTCAATTGCAAAAACAACACTATCCCCATGTGTGCTTTTTGGTCTGTAGACTACAAAGTGTCCAATGTAAAAGGAATAAATATCATCTGTAATTTCCTGTAGGGTGGTGGGTTGGGGGACCTGTCATGCCTATGTTATAGCATGACATAGGGTGGCATGTCAGGGCAGATCCTGCACCAAATCAGCATCAGCCCTCTCCATGACATGATGTATAACTTTACTTAATCATCAGTAGTAAACACTGCTCTGTCAGACATTTTGTAGCATCACTCCACTACTTTTGGGACAGTGCTGTCCAATGTGTGCTGGTGCAGTATGTACATCAGCCACTCTTGGGCATCTTCCTGCTGATAGTTATATCCCTGTCTTTGCATCTCTTATATCCCTGTCTTTGCATCTATTTTCCTGTTCATGGACACATTTCCAGTAGTTTCATTTGGATGTGCTGCATTCCAGGTAATATATGTAGCTCTCAACCACAAATACTTGTTTCCTCTGCTGCTTAGCCAGTTTATTGCAAAAAATATCCTAAAATGACAAGTGACCTTTTTCCTGGCCCCAGGTGGCCATATGTTGATTACTTATTCCACCTGCATTATGACTGTTGGCATCAGTTGTGTTACTTCTGTGCTGCAGGTTGTTTATTGTTGCTCAAGGCATGACAAACATGCACAACAGGGATTGTAGTGAGATTCATTCCCTTGCAGTTTGCCGCATATCATGGTAGCTTGTGATATATCAGGATTTAATGAAATGGGCTGGCTACCCTTTACAAAATGCCCACCTGTCATTATGACCTTCACTCTGCTGGTCTCACAACCAGAATATCATAAAATGACTTTAGAAATGTATTTTTCATTACATTTTACTCATAAGATAATTCTTTTTTTAATTGTTCATAGGTAAGTACTGGCTAGCTGCCCTTGCAGAGCATTTTAAGCTTATACAATTTCCTTTTAAAGGTAAGAATCAAACTCTGTATTTTGTGTTTGTGAGGTAAACACCTTAACATTTTGCCATGCCCCAACCCACAAGCACAGAACATGCAGGCACAGATCCCATTACCTCTCCCATGCAAAGCAAGCGTTCTGCCATTACAGTTAATTCAGATTTTTTTTTATCTTTACACCTAGGATCAAGTTCTAACAATATGTTATAGTTATGACTACAGGCATATTGTCCTGGACATTTATGAGAGTATGCCAAAGAAATTTGAACAAAGCACCTTTCATATACAGGTGCAAAGAGTGCAAGAAAGCTTTATTATATAGCTGTCTTTAAGTTGACCAGACATAACTGAGTTAACATGTGGCACTGGGTAATGACTTTGTGGAATTTAGTAACTCATTCATACTGTGATCATTTATTCCCACTATCTCTTCATATGTTTTGCTGCTCATTTTTCTTATTTTTCTATTCTTAAGGTCTTGTTTTTCTTGAAAAAACTGTCTAACAATGCTCATTGTGATAAACTTTTCAAGTTAGTTAAGGTAATCTATTGTACATGTTCTGTCTTTCAAATAGACATTAGAGATGTATGGCAGTCAGAAACATTGGAAAATGTTAGACAGCTCCATGGAGTGGCTTGTCTACTAACAGATGATAATGTGGAGGATGTGGAACTCAGGCTGGCAACAGACTGCATTAATACATGAAGCACAACAAGCCCTACCCATTGTGTATACACACTGTAGTGTAGTGTACCAAAGTGCGGGAGACTCATGGCATTTCCAGCTCTCAATCTGGAGATGAACAAATGCTCAATAAGATATTCTGATGAGAATTGAATGTAGTATCTATTTTGCATGAATACAATGAGCTTTCATTTCCTTATCTTTTCAGTGAAATACTCTGTAAACAATTCCATCTGAGAGTCGACATGTGGCAGACTGTTGAAATACAAAGGACTTGCTTTAAAATCCACATGCCTGCAGAGGTGTGACTAAGAAATTGGAAGAACATATATTAAGCCTGAGAGTTTCAGACTTTACTCTTCCATATTAAGATAGGACAGGAATCCCTCTTTTGGATTTCTCACTTTTAACATGGAGCCAAGCTTTAGAATTTTCTTTTAATATACTGCAGGCTATACAGCACTGGTGCTGGCTGTGCAGTTACACAGGGCACCAGGGCAGAGAGGGATTTATAGCTGCAGAAAGAAGAGTGAAGTTGTAGGTACAGAGGGTAGCAGCACACAAGGGTATACAGCTGCAGAAGGGGAGATTACAGATGGCACAACTGCAGAAGGGGAAGTGCAGCCATGAGGGAGAGGGCTGGGGTATTTACACAGGGTACCACAGCAAAGGAGAACAGAGAGCTGAAGTAGGGGTCATTACAGGGGACACTATAGCAGAAGGGGTATAAAACTGCAGGAAAGAGAAATGGTGTTACAGTGTGCAGAGTGAGTGTGTTAAAGCAGGCAGCAGTGCAGAAGGGAGTGTACATCTGGAGGGTGAGGAGGAAGAGTTACACAGGTCATGAGCACAGAGGTGTAGTCACAGAGACAACAGTACTGAAGGGAGATACAGCTACAATTGTGGGAAGGGAAATTATAGAGGGCACCAATGTAGATGGGGTAATGCAGCTGCAGGAAAGGGAAGAAGATGGGGAGGGTGAATATAGCTGCATAAGGGAAAGGAGGTGAAGAAACTGCAGAGAGCATGAGAGCATAAGGGGGAGTAGAGTTGCAGGAAGGGAGTTGGAGAGTTACAAAAAGCACAGTGCAGAGGGGCTGTATAGATGCTAGAGAGGGAAGATAGATATATGCAGGCTGCTAAACGTGTCCACAACTAAACTACACCATTCATTCAACATCAGAGAAGAAAACTCTTTGTAAAGCTAGCACTAAAGAGTTCAAATACATACCCTTTAAATATCCAGTATGGCATTGATTACAGTCACAGAGTAGCAGATATCAACGTAATTAAACTGGCAACCTTCCTTGGTCAAAAAGCTCAGGATTGTAAGAATGTCTTACAAGTGAATTAACTATTTCCTGCAAGCAATAAGGAATTTGACTTGTTCACCCAATGCTCAAAAGCCATTTTTGCAACCCTAATCTAATCATGCATTTGCATTTTATCAATATGTTTTGTCATAAATAATGTCAGTGTATGTTTTATCATTCATAACTTCAGGGAAAATTAGTACAACCTTTATCGAATGCTCCTGTGAGTACAGTAGTGAATTTATTAGAGAACACAAGTATCACATTACTCAGAAATGACATGCATTACATTATTAGTGTTATCAAGGCTTTGAAGAATATAATTGAACATCGTCCAATCGTTTTAGGAGCTAGTGCCATCTGATGACTGGGGCCTTCCACTGAGACAATAAAAAATAGCCAGTCAACCGCCCCAGAGAATATTGCCTCTTGTGTGGGGCACACACATATTTGGGTCGGTTCAGATCTTCCCCTGCCCTTGTCCTCCACTACTTATCTAGCAGACGTGTCCACTTTACTGCCTGCCTTAGAAACAACATTTAAAGAACTTTGTAAAACCTGTTTCTAAAACAAGCCAATGTAAAAGGAATAAGTAGATAAACCTAACAACAAATCTCTATATTTATTTTAAATTATTATTACTCTACTTGCAGTTTAAATATGCAAGACCAGTGCTGCATTTTACTGATTGTTTCTGTAGTCACTGGTTTGCTGCTGGCTCTACACACTCCATTCCCCCTCACAATGCTCGGGCTACTATGGTCCCCTAACCTACCCCCATTCCCACCCACCTGCATTTTCATTTAACTTATAGCTAACCACACTTAACGTCACCTCGAAAACCAAGCAATCTGAAAACAAAGGACCTATACTACACCCACAAACATTAATCCACTTAAACTACAAGATCAGATTTGCTCCCACAATTACCTCTACATGTACTAGGTCTAACTCAAACCTATATCCCTCCCTCCAACCTAACCTAATCTACTTTCCCTTTTTTTACTCCCCCTCATTCAACTAAACTGCAGCAAGTTCAAAGTGCACTCCTTATATGCCTTATATATCACAACTCTGTCACTACTAACACATCTCACCTCATACAAAATAAGCACTACCCCAACCTATACAGTAAAACACCTACCCATATTTACTCCATTATAGCCACCCAAATATCATTTCATATCTCTTCAGCAGTCTACAATCACTCTAGCTTAAAGTTAACCACATTTAAAATTTTGCATAACTCTACTAAAGGTTGCATTTCCATACAATATAACCTATCTGTCTCCAAATATCTCCAGTGTATTGTGAACATTGCTTCACAACTAATACTTAGTGGAGACATACATCCAAATCCTGGTCCTTCAACTTACTCCATAGGCAATGTAAATCAAACCAAAACTAACCTATCTCCCCTTAGACAACCTGCTGACCTCTTAATTCTCAACATCAACATTAGAAGTATGTTTAACAAAACTGATGAACTGCACATAGCCCTATCCTTTTATTCCCCAGATATTGTGCTTCTCACTGAAACATGGTTTAAGCCACATAACAAAGACAATGGATTATTCCCACCAGGATACAACCTACTTAGAAAAGACTGCACATCCAAATGAGGAGCCAGTGTTGTCTTGCTTTTCAAGAAGTTACAGTAGACCTTATTAACATAAACATCCCTACTTTCAACAACACTGAAACCCTGTTCACAAAGGTAAAAATTAACCCGCATAAACAACTTAACATATTAGGGTCACACATCCCTCCTGGGGACAATATAAATGCACTAGAATCCATAACCCACTGGGCATCAGAATCCCTCCCCCATGAAACACTCATATTAGGTGATTTCAATATTGACTGGACTTTAACAAATTCACCCCTCCCCACTATGCATATAAACGTACATGGTTTTACTCAGATCGTCCAAACCCCAACTAGAATTGACAAAGCTACCAAAAGGAACCCATTTTAGACTAGATTCTCATTACTCACCCATCCATGACACAATTCTCTGATACATTATCTGACACCCTAAGTGACCACCTCCCTTCATTTCTGCTGAAACAACAACTCAAACCCACTAAAAATAGTCCCCTCAAGCAAATATGCTACAAACAAAATTTAGAGCAGAAGAACTAATAACAGCACTAAATCAGTGTAACTGGGCCCCCTATTTAGCTTTTCCCTAGACAAGGCAGTAGACTACTTTAACTCCACATTTCTAAACATACTTAACTAATTTGCCCCCCAAAAATGATTCAAACAAAATCCAACTTTGCTCCCTGGCTAACCAAAAGTACCCAACTCCTACTAAAATAAAGGGACAAAGCATGAGACACTTGGCGTGACAACACAACTAATACTAATAGGCAACAATTATTTGATTTAAGAAATAAAGCAAAAAAAATAAGAACAGATAAAAAAACATTAAACCAATATACACACTAAGCACAAAGCTATCCCTCAAAAATTCTGAGCTGCCATAAATAAAATTCTCCAAACAGGCAAAACTGGTACCCCAACCCCAAACATTGGCACATCTATAAGTAACATTGTTAAAGTTATACTACGCTTTTCATGGTAGTCTGTACCTTTACTCACTGAAGACACTGAGACAGTTCTGCTGTTACAACATTCATTTACTGCACATGAAGTTTACATCTAGCTTATTAATGAAAGATATATACATCAAAAACGTACTTCAGCTTACATTTTTAGGTCTGCAAGAATAGAATAATCAAAGTCTCTGATACAAAAGAAAAAGTCCCAATCTTTATAGCCTATTTTTTGCCTGCATCAGCAGTTTAAAGAACTTGCCAGAATAATAAGTATTTCCTTTGAAGCTGGTCTGCTGACAGTTTGTTTTCCATATTTTAAACATTCTGTTCCTGAAGAATAACTCATTTCATCCTTGGCCTATCTTGAGTATCATGTTGACGAGACACAGCTGCATACAAGAGTTCATCTTGACCTGCTTGTAGATAATAATTTTACACAAAGCTGCATAGCTTATAAGAGATAAAATATTTTACTTCTGATTCTTATTAACAATGAATGCCAAGCTATATAGTTTTGTCAAGTTAGGTAACTGAGTTCAAGCTGAGTGCACTCTACAAATTGAAATGTAGAACATTTATTTCACATTTTCAGAAAAATCCACAGAAATCCATTTTAACCTGTTCTTTACTCTCACAATTCCCACTTTTTATTTAAAAAGCAGAAAATGACTGCTCATTTTCATTTTTTTCTTCAATGGTGCACATTGAAACCTTTTACAGTTTATTCAGCTTAACCATCATGATTTGCTGAACTCTATAATATAGTTTTTCGCAAATGACAACTTATGTAGCAATTTCAGATAGTTAGTATGACTATAATGCCTAACACTACTAATACAGGATGCATCAACCAATTTAACAGATTTTTATCATAATTTTGACCAACCAATAAAGATATACCACTAGTTGTGAGCAGTGTCTTTTTTGGTCTTTTCAGCCAAACTAAGTAGTTTATCTTTTGCAATGATGCTTAATGCCTCATAATACAGAATACTTTTATTTCTTTTTTCCAAATACTCTGTGAGGATTTTATTATTGTTCATTATGGTTTTTAAATTATCCAAAGATATAGATATATTGGGAAGCTGTATTAAGCCATGATTCCAGTTCTTGGAAATATTCACTTCTATGGGTTCAGTAAACACATAGCTCTTATTATTCCATTTAAGGAAATCAACACGTGATAAACATCCAACAAAAGTTAATTTTAAATTATGACCAACGTCTTGATCTGTAACCAGGCAAATATACTGAGGAGCCACTTCTATAAACATTTGAAAAGTAGAAGCCATAATAGTCCATTCACACAAATTAACAGAATGCTACAGTAAGCATGGTTCATAGACAGGCGAATGCTGTCCACAAATTAGTCCATTTTGAGTCTGTGTATAATACTTGATTTTATGTGTTTTTCCTCTCATATCTATATAATTA
The DNA here is from genome assembly GCF_019279795.1 of Protopterus annectens. Classification (NCBI taxonomy): domain Eukaryota; kingdom Metazoa; phylum Chordata; order Ceratodontiformes; family Protopteridae; genus Protopterus; species Protopterus annectens. Next base: position 246,946,594 of record NC_056734.1, read on the forward strand.
CCTTCAAATTGTGGCAACCAATACTCATACCCTTCTGGTATGAGAAATATCATAGGTAACACAGTAAATTGACACATAATAGTTGTATCAGTAACATTATAATGCATAAACTTTCCTGTACAATATTGTGGAGTACAGTATGTTACTTCAGTAAACAACCTAATCCAATAGGTATCAGGTATCCATTTGTTAAACAATTGTCACCAAACATTTTCATTTTGTAACATAAGTTCAGTTTGTACTCTATTTTTCTGATTTCCCACATACAAAGATTGTATTGTGCATTTTGTCCAGTTTACAAAAATTGTCATGTTGCCATCAAATTTCAACTGATGTAGCTGCATAGCATCATAATTGTCTAAAAATTGCTGCTGATAATTTATATTTTGCAGGTTTGCCTTCCATATTTCTGGATTCCAAGATGCTTGTAAATGCACAATCTGAGAGATATCTTCCCCCACTACTTTTAATCGAATAGTCAGAATTTCAATGTTAGCTGCATTAATAGCTCCCATGCCTGTACCTAGGCTTCCTAGCAAAGTATCATACCATTACCTTTTATATCAGCACCTGCCTGTATCCGGGAATGTGATGTTAAAATGTACTACAACCTTTTGATACTGTCTGCCTACCTTTTTACAGGTAGAAGGGATTTTAGCCAAATGGTCTTTATGAACAGAGGTAGGTTTACCTGTTAATATTGATAGAAGATATGCCCAATGTATGCTGCCTGTAATGACTGTGGTATTAGTACATATTACAGAAACTCCAGTAGTAAAATTTAGTTGTACTTTCATATTATTGGGAGAAATACTAATTCCCTGCATGGTATGATTACCACATTTCTTCACATAAGTGAAGACTAGCCGTTGTGTTGATGGTGGATATTTCTTTGAATTTTTTCCTTTTCCCAAATAAAATATAGGAAATTGACAACATTTAATAGAAATTTGTAATCATATTCAAGGGTTACTTTAGGACTATTTGGTCGAATGTAATAATGACCTATAACCGCGGACCAAAAGGTAACATTATTGGGAACTATTATATGCCCAAAGGTACAATTAGCATTAGATCGACAAGTGAAGTTGTCCTGCTGTCTTTGTCCACAAAAAAGATTTATCTTTGAGCATTCACACCAACCTAGCTTTAGAGTATTATTGTCATTGTTTATTTTCCAAACTTGCATCTCTCCTGTTTGATACCCTACCCCAAGGGTATAGTCAGTACAATAATAAACAGAAACTTCATTATGTACAATAATATAACCTTTCCACGTAAGTGGTATTAATCTGAAAAGTTGTTTTGATAGATGCTTTTTCAACTGTTTCAGACTTGGCATATGCCATGAGTCTACAAAAAAACCCCACAAAACATGAAGTCACTTAATGACTTTCAACTGATCTCTATGAACAAGAATTATTTTGCTCTTTTTTTCCTTTAACTTTGTACACTAGAGGTTCTAACTGAGCAATTACTTCAAAAGGTCCTTGCCAATTACTATCCCATGGACCATCTATCTGGAACATCTTGATCAGTACCTGTGTCCCAGAGGGAAGGTTTTCTTCTGGCATAACAGGATCGTTTGACTGTAATTTGAATGCTTGCATTTCTGATAGGCTTTGAAACAATTCAGAAATATCTTTTAACCATTGTTGATGCTGTGCAATTTCGAATAATGGTCTGTTTGTACTAACAGTAGGATAAAATGGCAGTTGTACAGGCATTTTTCTATGTGTCATGACTTCAAAAGGTGAGATCCCTGCTTTACTGTGTGGAGTTGCTGTGACACCCAGTAAGATTTCAGGAAAATGTTTTACCCAATTTACGCCTTTTTCCAAGCAGGCTTTCTTAAGATGTTACTTAAGAGTCCTGTTCATTCTTTCAACTATCCCATTAGACTGGGGATGGTAAGGAACATGAAATCATTGCTGGATACCAAGCAAATCACACAAAGCTTTCATCAGTTTACTGACAAATTGTAGTGGCCCATTATCAGATTTGATAACTCGTGGCCATCCCCAATGACAAAAAATATTTTTCCATAAGGCTTCTGCTGTAGCCTTAGCCATCATTGTTTTTGTAGGAATTGCTTCTACACATTTTGAAAAAACATCAACTACCACTAGAGGATACCTGTACCCACCTTTAGCTGGGGGTAATGGACCTGCAAAGTCAATTTAGATGGCATACCAAGGTCCATCCGCTGGAGTTACCCATAGTAACTAAGTTTTTTTCAATTGAGCATTAACCTGCAAACATATTAAGCAGACAACATGCACTAAATCACAGATTTTATTAACTGTGGATGCCAGTACTTGTTCTTTACAATGGGACATAACGTTTGTGTACCCAAATGTCTCAATACCTGATGATTAAATTTCACTAACTGCCATGCCTGTTGGTACGGTATATAAGGAAGACTAGAACCGTTTTCAAAACATTTTGCATAATATTGCCCTGGACTTTCTCCTACAAGAGTACATTTTTCTAACTCTTCATGGAGTTAGAAAAATCAAATCAGCAAATCATGTTGCAAATTCTGAACTGAAAATGTCTGTATGGCATGTACTGCAGTGGTTTTATCTGGTACACTAGAAAGGTGTTCTGTAGGATACAATTGCATTCCTTCCTTTGCTGCCTTTTTGCCATCTTTTTCAGTTTTCAGTTTGTCTTAAACCCCAATAAATGGTCAAAAGTTGCTGAATGCATGGGTGATATCCCCTCTCAACATGTGTCATCTCCCTACTGAAAAATGTAATGGGGCGTAAAGTCTTTTCCATTCTAGAATCAGAGCCCTGAGGCCACTCCTGTAAAAGCACAACAGAGAGTGTGTTGGGTCCAGCTGCTGCCTGTAACACAAAGGGATGTGTTAGACTTAGAGCTACTAATTCTGTAGCCTTGGCTAATGCTGCCTTTAAATCACAAAAAAACTTATTTTCCTCTGGTCCCCATGCCAGAAAGGATAATTCTTTCTGGCTAGAAAGCATGTCATACAGAGGAGCTGCCATGCTGGCATAATCCTCTATAAGTTCCCAATTATAATTCATGACACCCAGAAATTTGTGCAAATCCGGAATGGTAACCAGTTTATTCATTTGCAAGATACCCTGCACCATCACCGAACAAGGAGTATGCCCAGAAGGACGTAAAATAGTACCTAGAAATTTTACTTCAGGTGACATGAATTGTACCTTTTCACATTAAGCCTTAAACCCTGCCTCCTGCAGTGTTTGAAGGACCTGTGTTACTTTAGCTAAATGCTGTTCTTTTGTTTCAGACTGTATTAGTATGTCATCAACGTAATGCAAAACAGAATCATCATATTCTAGACTTTGTAGTATTCGTCCAACTATTTGGTGAAATATAACCGGACTGTTTTGAAATCCCTGTGGTAACGACGTCATGACATACTGTTCATTTTGAAATGTAAAGGCAAACCTTTGCCAATCTTTTTCCTGCAGTGGTACTGCAAAGAAACCATTAGCTAAGTCTATGACCGTAAACCACTGACTTTGTGGTTTTATTCTTGCTGCTAACTCTGGGACCCCTGGAATCAGATGAGCCCAGAGAGTCGTGAATTGGTTCACTTTTCGTAAATCAATAACCAATCGATAAGTGCCATCTTTCTTTTTAACTGGCCATATGGGTGAATTTGTAGGGCTATTTCCCTTATGAATTATTCCCACATCAAGCCATCATTGTATGCAATTTTGCATGTCTGTCTCTGCTTCCTTTGGGATTGGATACTGTTTTTGAAATGGTGGAATAAAATCTTCGTCACTACCTAGAGAAACTGCTTCCTGTAGCTTCCCGCAGTCTGTAGGCCCTTGAGACCACAACATAGGGAACTGTTGTTTTACCTTTAACCATACTTTATTTTCAGTAGGGCTGACAGTACAGCCCTTTTCAGAACTGTTTGATACATGTATTGCCTCAATCATACATAACATGGGACCTTGTCCTTTCTATATAATACCATTAGGGAGGTCTATGACAATTCCCATTTTGGACAATATACCCATTCCCAAGATTGTGGCTGTGCAAGAATTATGCATCAAAAATACCCCTTTCACTGGTTCCCCTTGACGCGAGAATTGTACTTGTACAGGTTTACTACCTATGGCTAGACATCCAGAGCCATTAAAACCTGAAATACATGTATGTTTAGACAAGTCAGGAGGCAAATGCCTACCTGTCACTGAGACGGCCACTCCTGTATCTAGAAGAACATCTTCCCACAGGTTGCCCTCTACCCAAATGCTGATAATTGGTCATCCAGCTTTCCCTTTCTTGAAGTTAGTGGGTAGGGGGGGGTCACACCCCTATAGTAGATCTACTTCCCACCCCGAATCATCGGTGGTATTGAACTGCAAAGGACATAATTGCAGTGTTTCCTCGACCTCTTCACAGTCAACATAAGAAGATCAATTAAGTTCACGATGCAAGGCTATTTGCTGCTGATAATTAGGATTTACTGGACCATCAGGAACAAAATCAGGAGGGACAGTTGTATCATGTGTGCTAACAATATTACCTTGTACATTGACACTAGGTGTCACACCATCCCTTTGCTGTACTAGGAATACTAACTGTTGAGTGTTTGTGTTATATAGGGGTTGCTGCTGTAGTCCCCTATTACCCTCTGTCACTCGCTGCTGTGGAGTGTACTGCTGTGTTTGTACTTCTGGCTGCATTACCTGTTGCTGTCATGATACACGTGGCTTATCAAAATTTTTCATGATAAGAAACTTACCCTTTGCCTCTTGTTTCTGGCACCATCTGAGATAATATTTACAATCATTGTTAGTATGACCTACCTGTTTACAGGAATAACAAATAGATAATATTTGCAATCATTTTTAGTATGACCTATCTGTTTACAGGAATAACAAATAGGCTGTCTCTTTGAAGGACCCTCTATAGATTGAGTAACTTGAGAAGTTAACTGAGTGGCTGGGGGAGCTGATGCTGCCCATTGTTGTCCCTGTATAACTTGCCCTTAACGTGATTGTCCTGCTACCTGCTGTGGGTCTTGCTGTCCCTGATTAATCCATCTCCCATACCCCCTCTCCCTTACTTCACTAACAACGGGAGCAGAACGGGGAGTGTAAATAATTTGCTTATGAATAGCATTATCTTTACACATAATACGTGCTCGCAGCAATTTTTCTACTAACTCTGAGAGTGTGTTTGAAGATTCCTCATAAATAAGTTCAGTATCCCCTGGGACATCTTCCAAATGGTTCAAAAAGGAGCGTAAAACAGCTTTTTGAAAATTGGCATCTTTCATATCTTTTTCATCACTGCCATTGACTAGCATATATGCCAGTTGATAATGTTCTGCGTGTTCTTCTAAAGAGTCACAAACTGTCATTTGAAACTGATCTAAAAGTGTTGGTGTGAGGGATTGCCCCCTAATGTATGCTAACAATACTGTTGTCATTCTTAGGTGTTTAGTTTGTATTGGATACTGCTTTTGCTGAATATAAGCCATGAAATGTTGTGGAATAAAATTCCAGAAACAACGTTCAAGTGTATCATTCCATACAGTGCCTACAGTTTTAAGAACCCAATCTTCAAATGTAATCATGTTATTAAAAATACCCTTCTGTTTATCCCAATTAGGGAGAGTTTCTAACATCCTAAACTGATGATAAACTTCAGCAGAAAAGCCTGCTGAGGCTATGATGGGACTTGTAACAGTAGTTTCTAATGCTTTAGATTGATATTCCTCTAACAGGGCTTGTAGTTTTAAAAGGTCTTGATTAGCTAAGTATGTTGCTCTATCAGCCTCAGATTCCTGTGTCTCCAACTGAGCTTGTAATGTGTTTATTCCCTCCTTAGCAACAGTTATGTCATGCTGTGCATCAGCCAGATGCTTGCCATATTTTTCTTGCAAACGGACAATTTTACTCATTAACCCTTCTATCATGCCAATAGCCTTACTGCCCTGTTCAATAACAGTTTGTGTAAAGGCCTTAATTTCAGTCTGTGAGACTTTCAAAAACTGAGAAAATTCTTTTGTACATTCAGCAATGTCAGCATGCAGTTTACCAGACGCATTCCATTTATCACAGTAAGTCTGAAAATGACCCATGAGGTCAAGATCCTGCTGGTTGCTAACTTTAGCAATCCAATCTTTAAACTCCTGCAAATCAGACTGTAAAGTACAAATGTTGATATCTGCATCACCCTCTAACAAATATTTTGCAACAGGATATATAGAAACAGGAACCATTGTCTGTGGTTTAAGCATTAATTTATCCAGATTGTGTTCCAGGTTTTGTACAATACGTTTATAACAAGGCATGTAAAAAGCAACATTTAAATCATTGCAAATAGCACATTTTTGTACATTCTGTGGCACTTTTATGGGTTATGGCTATACAAGCCTAGCCATAACAATTCTCTTGCTATTTCTTCCCACAATATTTACTTCCCCGGACCCCTGTTTAGCAGGGCAACTGACATGATCTCCGGGGTGAATTTCCTATCTCCCATCCAATCGTCAAGGTTCCTTTTGAAGAGGGCCAAAGAGGCACTCTGCTTGACATGTATGGGCAGTCTATTCCAGAGTCTGGGGAGTCTCTGAGTCAGGAACCTATCCCTCCAGCATGTTTTGTTCATTGTGATGACAAGGTTTAGGCCACTGGAGCATGTGGCTCTTAGGGATTGGGATTTCTTTAAGTGTAGCATGTCCAACAGCACTGGGTTTGACATGGCCTTATATGTTAAGCAAAGATCACCTCTGAGTAGATGATATGTGACAGAGTGTAGCTGGAGTTCTTTTAGATGGTCAGCATAGGGCATCTGCTTTAGGCCTGTGATTCTTTTAGTGAGGTATTTCTGCTGCCTTTCCAGTTGTTGCAGATGTCTTGAGAGGTACATACCAAATGGGGCATTGTATTCTATAATGGGTCTAATGAGGGATGAGTACAGTGGAACAATGACCACTTTTTTTCTGGATGAAAAGCCCTTAGTGATGAGGTGTGCCACATAGAAGGATTTCCTGACTGTTGTGGCGATGTGGTTACTGAAGGTGAGACCACTGTCCACCTGTGTCCCTAAGTCTCTTATCACACTTTCCATGTTTAATGTACTGATACCTATGTGGCAATTCATGGGTATATGTTTTTTTCCCAAAGGGGATAACTATAGATTTCTTGGCATTGAGCTTGAGCCCATGGCTCTGGCACCAAGCATCTGTTTCTGTAAGGCCCTTTTAAGAATATCCATATCATTTGGTGATTCAATAATGGCTCTCAGTTTGCAGTCATCTGTGAACTTTGTTAGCCAGAGTCCCGTAGTGTTGGCCTGTACTTCCGTACATACCAATCAAAGGTAGAGATCCTCTTACATAATGCTTGATTGTCAGTTTTACCTAGTAAAAACCTTACAGGTGCTAACATGCTGCTTATACCGTGTATTTAAATAATTTCACACATTTATATATGGTTCAGACACATCAAAAGTAAAAGACTGAGTGAATTCATTGTTAAAAGAAAAACAGAAGAAAATATTTACCACAAATGTTCAGGACAAGGTGGCCAGTCTTGACAAGAAGATCAGTTGTGGGAAAATTCTTTGCTATCTTTCACTAGATGCTGGTGAGATGAAATTTTCAGCAGTATAATTTTCATACCTCATGGATCACCAAGTGTCTGAAGTAAAATTACCATACTGACCTGTACTGCGCTGCAGTGTTTCATCCTCCAGTCAATGGACAAAGTTTAGGAAGAGACGAATTGATTCTAAGAAGGTCTGTGCTGGAATATTGCACTGTGAGAGGCACCTCTTCAGGTCATCCCCCCCCTGTTGTTTGGACTGGACTGTTCTCACCACTGTTAAAGTTATACTACACTTTTCACAGTAGTCTGTACCTTTACTCAATGAAGACACTGAGACAGTTCTGCTGTTATGACATTCATTTACTGCACACAAGGTTTGCATCTAGCTTAACAATGAAAGGTATATGCATGAAAAACGTACTTCAGCTTACAGTTTTAGGACTGCAAGAATAGAATAATCAAAGTATCTGATACAAAAGAAAAAGTCCCAATCTTTATAGTGTCTTTTCTGCCTGCATCAGCAGTTTAGAGAATTTGCCAGAATAATAAGTCTTTCCTGTGAAGCTGGTCTGCTGACAGTTTGTTTTCCATATTTTAAACATTCTGTTTCTGAAGAATAACTCTTTTCATCCCTGACCTATCTTGCGTATCATGTTGGTAAGACACAGGTGCATACAAGAGTTCGTCTTGACTTCCTTGTCGATAATAATTTTACACAAAGCTGCATAGTTTATAAGAGAGAAAATATTTTACTTCTGATTCTTATTAACAGTGAATGCCAAGCTATATAGTTTTGCCAAGTTAGGTAACTGAGTTCAAGCTGAGTGCACTCTACAAACTGAAATGCAGAACATTTATTTCACATTTTCAGAAAAATCCACATAAATCCATTTTAACCTGTTCTTTACTCTCACAAGCATAGCAATACAATTCAAGGAATATTGTACTAACTCCATTTTAAAACTATCACTGAATTCTCCACTCACTACCCTCCCAAACTTGCCAAGCTCCCCATCCAACCAAAACTATTTCCCCTTCCAACCAGTTCACACTAGTACAATCCTCAGATACCTGTCCAAATTAAGACCCACTAACTTGGCTGCTGATAACCTCCCTGCAGAATATCTCCAAATCGCAGCCAAAGCTATCTCATACCCTGTCTCTATAATCATAAATAGGTCAATCTCTGAGCAAAAAGTCCGAATCCTCTGGAAAATCTCACATATAATACCCCTACACAAAAGGGGAAACTCGACCGAGTTAACCAACTACCACCCAATAGCCATACTATCACCACTCTCAAAAATTCTAGAGAAATGCATACATTCCCAAATACTAAAATACCTTCCCACTAACAATCTCCTAGACAAAACTCAACATGGTTTTCAACCTGGCCACAGTATCACCACTACTGTCTTATCAGTTTCACCAACCATGTTAATTAATGGTGAAATGCAGGTAATCTGGTATCAACTGTCTTTTTAGACCTCTGAAAAGCATTTGATACAGTCTCCCATAGCAAACTATTGACTGTTCTTTCAGAACTTAAACTAAATAACTCTGCACTCCTATAGTTTAAAGACTATCTTTCTAACTGACAGCAGACCGTCAAGTGGCAGGACAATCTATCCCCTCTTCTCCCCATCACCCTAGGTGTGTCTCAGGGATATACACTTGGTCCCTTGCTCTTCACAATATTTACAAACAACCTGCATAAAGCGACCCTTCATGCAAGCTTAGTACAATACGACAATGTCTCTACCCTAATCTACTCTGCCCCCTATCTCCAACGTCTACAGAAAATAACCCAAAAATCCTTTACTGAAATTGAAACCTGGTTAGCAGACTCCCAATTAATACTCACCCCCCAAAAAAAACTGATGCTCTTTCATCCCTCCAAACCTATAGACCCCACTCCCCCTCCCACAATTATCACCTCAGACAACACCCATATCACAAGAGTTGTACATACCAAGCTACTAGATGTTATCATCAACTGAAACATGAAATTTGACAAGCATATAGCTCAAACCATAACTAATGTGCACAAGAAACTAGGCACAATCTACAGATGTAAAAACTACCTGACCTCTAATTGTAAATCTACCATAGCAAGAACCCACTTACTCTTCACATTACTCTATGCTTCTTTCATCCTAGTTAACCTAAGTAAAGATGATCTAAACAAACCATCCAGTTGTTATAACAAGACATTTAAATTCGCTACTGACTCTTACTACAGATCTCACCATTGTCCAACCTTTCACAAACTGTTCTGGATGGAATTACCTAACTTACTCACCCTAAATCAACTCACCCTAGCTCATCAAATTCTATATTACCCCAACAAAATCCCAGCCCTATACAGCCTAATCAACTATTACACCAACAGCCATCAGCTAAGGTCCACCAATAAGGGACTGGTAGAAGTATCCAAAAGTAAACATAACTCAGAGGACTACCTGTACTCTTTCACTATTGCAAAAATGTGGAACGCCCTCCTACTCGAACAGGACATGGACAAACAAAGTCAGTTTCAAAAATCATCTAAAATCCTGTCTCACCTAGTCTTGGATATGTGCATGCTCTGAACCAGGTTAACTCCTTTAAGACCACTCTAGCCCCAGTAATCCTCTATACATCTGCTATAAGGTCTTCCTATATTTTCTAAACCCATATAATTTCATGTAATACAAACTATAGCAATAGTTAAGGAATTATGTATTAAGTATTTCTGCTTAACATTGCTGTTATGTTTAATAATGCTATGAATTCCCTCATCTCTTATCTGTACTACTAATACTCCTGCAGGAATCTTTTACAAAATTCTTAGCTTCTTTTCTAAATTGTTGTAAGCTTTTCCTTTGGGCTGACATTTTGTATTATTATGTTTCATGGATTGTCAAATTGTATGGAACTTTTCTCCCTGGGCCTTTACTGAAAACAGGCAACCCTGCCCAGTCTGACTTCCCTGGTAAACAAATGTAAAATAAATAAATAAAATAAATTGGGAAGTGACAGCCAGAGTCACTTGTGAAGGAAACGTATGCATTAAGTAAGTTTTCAGTGGTGTTGGAGTCCATGGCAAGTAAGTATAGACTCATCACTAATGAATTAGTTAACATTCCTTAGCCATTCAGCATCTGATTGATTTATGATATACCCTGCATATTAATGAGTGCTATAAGGGTTGGCAGAAAACGTAACATAATCTTCCCAAGCAGACTATAAGCCAAACAGCTGGTATAGATTCTTTTTGATAAAGAGATAATAGATATCTTCTGCTCATCCCCAAAACAGAAAAAACAACATGCATCATAAATAATTCCCCAATATAGTGTCAAAAGTGGGAAGGTACTTTGTACAAACTAAATCATATGAAGGCACCTGTAACATTTCCTTCAGGTTATAGTTCAGTAAATCTCCACTGCATTCTCAGTGCAGTGAGTATAGGTCAATGATAACTTTCTCAGGCAGTCACACTACCAAAATGACAACATGAATCCTCTACAGCTTTGAAGATGCTTACATAGTTCCAGGACGGGTCTAATTTACATTACTGGAATTCCGTAAAACCAAAGACCAAATGCTCGAGGCTAGAATAACGAAACTTACAATGCCGAACCACGTCTTTTTTCCTAGGGCAAGTAAACACTTGCTGAAAGTGGGTAATAATGCCCTTTTCTCCACTGTATTGCGATACTGGAATTGATATATTTAGTTGGGGTGTGGGGGTGCAGCTCCCCACTTAGGTGGATTTAGATAGTATGGTGTGTTGTAGTGCAATTTTGGGCAAGTGCTTATTTGCCCTAGGGAAAAAAGACACTGTTCAGCATTATAAGTTTCATTATTCTGATTTCGAGCATTTGGTCTTTGGTTTTATGGAATTTTGGTAATGTAAAGTAGACCCAGAAAGACATATGTCTTACAACATGATAAGAGTCGCTGAACTGTACATGTCACACACCAGTCTTAGAAGCTGTCAAGTCTGACAAAATGAACATCAAGATGACTCATCTAATTGCCGTACCCTGCACTTGTCTTTGGATTAAATATAATTATCAATATCCATTCATGCAGAATTCCAGGAAGGTGCGATAACTTTTGCAGTAACATATATAACTTTGAAATCTAAAGTTGTCATAGCACTGCAAATAAAACGGAAGCATTTACATCCGATCAGCTTGTTCCAGAAACTTTCACAGACCTGCCAAACATATTGGGCTAGTAATTAACTATTTAGGAACAGCTAGCCCCAGGGACAAATCTAAATGTACTATGACTTCAAAAAACTGCTTCTAGAAGGGATGAATAATAACAATAAACTCAGGTGTATTTCTATCTAAATAAAAATAAAAATGTGACTAATTGCAATTTGAGCAAGAAATACATTAGTGCTTTTAGAGATTCTACAATCTCAGCAAAAACAAAGGCACTAAGAAATCAGACAGTGACACTAAATCATTGCAATATTAACAAATTTGCTGAAGCAATATTCCTTTAATTTACAAACAGTCTGAGAGTAGGATTTAGTCACTATATAAGACAATGGAATGATGGATGGATTGGTTTTCTAGATACTGACTCATTTTGTTTAGCACGACCCACATGGAAAAGGCACTGTTGTAAACCCACAACCTGCTAAAATTATATTCAAACAGGATCTGCTCCTTCATGTATATCTGGGATTGCATTTATGCAAAAATATGGTGTCTTGGTAAATGAAACTCCACTCGCCCTGCTCACTGAGTTTTGTTGCCAACATCCTTTGTTGAACCACTGTAGATTTATATAGCCCTTAAGTTCAGAGTATGGCCATATAAAGCTGCTGTAAAAATACACATGCAACATGCTATTTGTGTTTCTAATCATTTGGTTTCCAAAGTGTCTGAGAACTTGCAGCATCAGTGTTCAATTTATAAGTATAATGACCATATCCATACTGCTAAAGCCAAACTGAAACATGTATTACTGTACATTGTCATAAACAGGCCAGAAATTCCTGTCACCACTGAGCATGCTATTTATCAAAAGTCTGAAATTCTTGTCATGATTGAATGTTCTGTTGCAACAGGCCAGAAATTCCAGTCACAAGAGAATGCGATATCTACTACTGGCCAAAAGTTGCTGTCATCACAGAAGGTGCTACTTACCTCAGATCAGAAAGTCTTTTCACCAGTGTATATACTATTAACTACCTAAAGGTCAAAAATTCCTCTTCTGTGAGATTCCTGTCATAGTTAAACACTCTGTTTACCACAGCCAAAGTATTCCTTTCATAACTGAATATGATATTTACCACACACCCAGAAATTCCTGTCAAAACTGAGATGGGAGCTAAAAACTATTAGCAGAGTAGACTGAAAATAAACTTCTGCTCACAGTCACCCTAGAAATGTTGGGGGTGCACATTACACCAATACCAGTCAAGGGTGCTATTCATATTTTTAGAAAAATATCTTCATTACCTCAGATCTCTTCCTTCATGCAACCAGCCCATCTTACTAATCTGCACATTAGTGCCACTGACTTGTAGGTATATTTTCAGGCTTATGGGCTTAATCTTTGAGTTACCTGAAGATAGTTTCAGTCTGTTTCTTGCCACCCATCCATCCATCCATCCATCCATCCATCCATCCATCCATCCATCCATCCATCCATCCATCCATCCATCCATCTATCCATCCAGTGTGGGTTAATGTTGTATGAAGCTGACAAACACAGATCAGCCTTAGTCCTGCCAATAGCCTTCAGCTTTCCCTTTAGGATATGCAGGAGATTCCATGCAAATTATCCCCATGTGGGAAACACTTGGTATACCTATAAAATGAGATACCTGCATGAGCATTCTATGCACAGACACCCTCAAGTGACTCCTCACAAACTGTATCAGCAACTTGGAGATCTTCCCAAATTACCAACCTCCTCACTTGTGATAACTGCTCAACTCTCAATTGTTGAGTCCAATCAAATCTTTGGGGTGGGGTGGGGTGGGGGAAATGACCTTATTGTCTGCTTTTCTTTCAAAAAGCTTCATAGTTAATAAACGTTTTTAACTGCACACTGAAAATCTCAGCCACTAGAGGTCCAGAGGACAACATAATGTGCAAAAAAATGCAAACCTCACTTCTCCTTTTTGGAAAGTCTATAAATAATTTTTTTTCACTTTCATAGCCTGATCAAGAAAATTAGAAAAAGGAGGGGAAGCACATAAGAGTCACATAACACATAAATATAGGGGCAATTCAAGAATAAAACTAAAATGTTGAGTTCTAATATCAACAAATTATTAAATTATTAAACCAGAGGAAAAGAGTGCATAATGTTTTCTGACCTTGCCTACCACACACAACAAGGATAAGGTCAACTTCATTCAAAAAGAAGCAAAGTTTCATTTTAAATAAAACTTCCTGTCAGGATAGGTGACCATAATAATGTCTTCTACAACTGTATCCCAACAAAATGAAGAAAATCCCATAAATGAAGAAAAAGGAACAAAAATAAAGTGTTACCACAAAATGGGGTCAATGTAACAGAGCCATTGGATACAGAAAGCATAGGAGCATACAGATTTGGAGCAAACATCAGGCTACAAATGGGAATCCCATACATTATTTTTCTATGTAACATGATTCCCCCAACCCCCGAATATATATCTGAAATAACTGCCTCTGTCCAAAGTACAGTCAGGTAGACTGGTTCCATGAGACTAGATGACATACCAGAAATACTAATTTGTGCAAACAAACATAATCTAATGTAACCATTTATGCATAGTTTTAATAGAGTATTTAAAAGCTGTCCAAGTCCCTAATATCTGGAAGTAGGCCACTCTTTCACAATCCACAAAGCATACCCTTTCATGCAACCGCGTAATTTCAAACTGATCAGCCACACAAGCAGACTATGGTAGCTAATGAAGAGAATCACCATGGGACTTATTCATTGAGACACGGTAAACCATCTCTACACCTTAACCTGCACTGTTTTTTTCAGCGGTAGAGCTTGTATGCTTAACCCTCACCCACATAAATTTATTTGAGAGATGACTGGCCACTCAGGATGAAGGTTTATCAACCATGCAGCTTTTTGCATACTAGCTAAGCATTGAAAATTCTGCCCCATGATGGAATCATACATAAATTCAGAGATTGAAAAGTATATCTAGCGATAATAACTTGTGTCCACATTTGGCTAAATTGCCATACACAGCAAGTAAAAGTAGGAGAACACCTTTCTACACCATCCACTGTCACCAGTGGAGTCCTGATTCTTTGTCCTAGGGCCACTCCTATTTGGCATCTTTTTTCGGAGAGATGTCGAATCTGACTCCAGTGTCTATTTCCCCAATTATTCAGATGATTGCAAACTTGGGAGCATTGCCCTTAACTCCACTGATAGCACCACCCTCTAAACAGTGCTTAACATTTTACACCAATGGTGCCATAGAAATTACCCAGATCTGAAAATGAAACTGTGGCCCTCTAGAATTTGTCAAAAACCTATGCCAACTTTATGTACTGTAGACCTTCAATGACTAACAGAGAAGAAAATGGTAAATGACTTTGAAATTCTTGTAGATGATTGCCTTTCATTTAATAGCAATATATCCACCATCATGTGCAAGTCCAATGGTATTACTCTTCTGAGTCACCAGGGGTTGAAAGCTGTGCTGGACATTAGCTGTCCCATTGTATAGAATGCTGCACCCTGTTCTGCAACCTACATGTTATCTTGTGTAATTGGCGAAGGTACACAAATTTCTCACAAAGAGAATCCAAGGGCTTGGAGGCTTTTCTAACAACCAAAGACTACAGAAACGCTTCCTCTCTCTCTCTTACTATTCTCTATATTATATCACCTTCTTAGGGAAGAGTTACTTTAAAGACCTTTGCTTAGACCATACACAGTGACCCAAAGAAGAGAAGACACTTTACCTCAGTAAAATTTAATATCAGCTTTAACACTAAATGAGATCACTTCATATCTTCAAGAATCATTAATATGGAATTATGCATATTACCCCTCTCAATTAAATTCAGCCTATCAGTCTTTACCTTCAAGAAGGAATGTAGCTGGCTACATAGTAGCTTGAAGTTCCAAAATGGAGATCCAGGGAATCAAGATACTCACATGTCAACAGGCTTTGACTTTGTTCACCAAGCCTGCGAACTTATACACACACCTTAAATGTATTCAACATAAAACCATGAATGTGACACAGCTTTTGCTCCACAAATACATGGACTTAATGGAATAAAGCATTGGCCACTGAATCCTATATAATTACAGACCTCCCATGTGGCATTTCAGAGTATACAGTCATATGTGCTCTCCAGGTCCAGGACATAGCTGAAGTGTATAGTGGCAAATTCTTTCCACCCTTGTATATCTATACAAGGACAAAGAGCTGATCCAATCTGCTATGGCCAAGATGAAATCTTCATTCTTTCTCCTGAATGACAAGGTTCAACTATTGAATTTTGGAAATATTGAGTATATTTTAGAGCATTTATTACAACTGTATTTGCCTAAATATTGCTACAACCCAAGTGCTCTAGGTTGCGCTGCATCTGAATTGTTTGTGTGTTTTAGCTGCTTTTCTGTATATATAGACTTCTCTGTATATGTAGACTAGTTACTTATTCTGCTGTATTACTGCCTCTTAAATCATTTTTCAGTTGTGCACTTGCCTTGCTTCATTTAAAAAGTTATAAATTGCTAATTTTGCAGAGTTTTAATTGCATTTATTGTTTAGGACTACACACTTAAGTGTGTTAGTCTTTTCTGTGTTTATTTACTGTATTATTGCATTGTTTAGCCTGCTTTAACAAAAAAAATACTATCTTGTTTACTCGTTTCCCACCTTTCCTAGCCAGTCCAGATCTCAGACTTTGCTTGTCTCAAGACTTTATTTTCTGTGCTCAGAGCTATTCAGACCTTGCTGTGGTAGAGGGAAGTCCTACTGCTTACCAGTGGGAGTGGTGAGCATTGTACTGTCTATCTAACACTAGAGGAGTGGTTTCCAGCTCTGAAATTGCAATTTTATTAGCCTTTTTGGGCTGATTTCCATCCCTTTCAACTTTCTGGCTCAGAAATGCATGTGTTTGCACATTTGTCACATCGTGCAGCACCGTGAGGCTACAGTTAAACTATTCCAGGTGCCAAAAAGTCTGCTCTTCAAATTTTCCCTTAGAACTAGCTGGTTTCTCAGTAGTACCACTAAAATCTGAACCCTGTGACTAGCACTTGCTCTGGAACCTGCTGGAAAGCACTAGGAAGCCTGAAACTGATACAAGCACTCAACTCTGCTTGTCAATAAAGAGAAATTAATCATAGCCACTAAAGAGCCTATAATTAAAAAGTACCTTGCAAAGGTAATGGAAAACAGCTCTTATACTTTACAAAAAAAGCACCCAAACAGGCATGTCCAAGGGTCAGCTTCCGGTGATTTCTCCTGTCCACCTGGTGAATCTGGGCATACTGGGGCAATGCGGCAACTGCCTCATGTACACAGACAACCCTCTCCTCCTACCACCCAACACTACAACCTGTGAGAGATGCACTTACATAGCCAAACTGAAAGCAAAGCTCTCTCCGGCCAAGATTGTGCTAGACAGTCAAGAGGAGAAGGTTAACACCTGCACTACACCTTAAGCAACTCATAGCCCTTCAAAACCCACACCATCAACACCCACACATAGCAACACTAAACCCACATATGTGGAGGCCCTTAACATTAACCTGTCCAAGCAACAAGGACCTCCGAAGCTGAAACGCAAACAAACACCAGTCACAACCAAAGTGACACATAGCTCACAACACCAGTGTGTCACCCAACAACAGCCCCTAAGGCAAGACAATGTACCCAACACTTTAGTCATAGGTGACTCTATGGTCAGGCACACTGATGTCTCACTTACCAGGCTGAACAAGGAGAAAATTACAGTCAGCTGCCTGTCGGGTGCCAGGATCCACCACATAACGCATGCACTCAAGTCACTCCACAACAAGTACAAATATAGTACCATCATTGTCCATGCTGGAGTGAATGACTTGAGACATACCTCCCTGGACTACATGAAAAAAGACATGGAAGAGCTCTCGGATCATTTGGCCCAGTCAGGTATGACCCTAGCCCTGAGTAGCATCCTGCCTTCACCCAAAATGATACCATAGTATAAGGACAAAATGATTGACTTCAACAATTGTCTAATATTCTGGTGTCATTCAAAGGGGATCCAGTATCTGTCTGCCTAGGAAGACATGATCGACAAACCACGATGCTTTGCCAGAGATGGTCTGCATCTGTCACCCCTGGGAATCAGGTTACTGGCTAAAGCTCTTGCCACCCCTATAGTGCCTTTCTTAGGCAAGGTTCAAAGGACAAAACCACCACCATAACAGATACAAGCATGCAAAATCTGAAGGTAATGCTACTCAATGCTAGAAGTCTAAACCTCAAAATGCACTCTCTCGAGGCACTCCAAAAAATGGAGAACATCGATATCTGTGCAGTAACTGAAACCTGGTTCAAGGCTCCAGAGAGCACCCCTGCAATACCAGGCTACAACTCTTACCACACTTTTCGGCCACAAAACCAAGACCGAAACACTAAAGGTGAATGAGTGTCCATATTCACCAAGGATATTCACACCTCCAGGCTAGTTGCCCAACACAATGCATCTGAAATTCTCCAGGTGCAACTAATACTAGGTAAGACTGCAATCCAAATTGTAGCTTGCTACAGATCCCCCACCATGCCCCAATATTCTCACTACACCATTCTAAACATACTGGAAAATATTAAGATAGAACCAAACACCCTATTACTGGGTGATTTGAATTACCTTGCCATTAACTGGGAAAACTACTCGGGTACCAACTCCTTTTCCCAATGGTTCTTGGAATTCATAAATTCCAATGCCCTGGATCAACTAATCCATTGTCCCACCAGGGGCTCCAATATCCTAGACCTGGTCATTACCAACATGGGAGATAGATGCTCCACACCATTGATCACCCCCTCATTGGTCAGGTCTGACCATAAGCAAATCACCCTTGACATCCACATCCCACCCGCACCCCCCAGTAAGGAAACCTCCTTAAATAACTTCTCCAAAGCCAACTTCATGCTAATGAAGTCAGAAGTGATAAACTTCATGACACCCATGCAGACGGGATCTGAAAGTTCAACTGCAGAATCCTACACTAAGTCACTGTACGAGCACATCCACTCGTGCATGAATTATGCCATCCCAAATAGAACCAAGATGCTCTCCTCCAAAAAAAGGAAGCCAATCTGGTGGTCCCCTGCTATAAAGAAACTATACAACAGAAGGAAGAAGCTGTTGCGGAAAAGAGGAACATCCCAGGATGCAAAAAACTCCCTCGCCAGCCTCAGTAAGAAGCTGAGATCCCTCATAAAATCCTCAAAAGCTAGTTACGAAAATAAAATTGCCAAAGATTCCAAAGATAACCACAAGGCATTCTATAATTATGTCAAGAATCTAAATTGCAATGCTCAGATCTGCTCTGAGCTTCAACAGAATGGCATTAAATATACTGATCCCAAGGATATTGCCAATATCCTGGCAGAACGATTTAGTGCCAACTTTACCCCCCTCTCACCCCCTAAAGGGCCCATCTCAATACCAAAAGATTGCCAAATTCCAGTAATCACGGCCACACAGGTAGAAACCGCACTCTCCAAAGCTAAGAATACAGCATCCATGGGACCACATGACATCCCAGGCTGTGTACTACATGAACTACAAAATGAACTGGCACCTCACCTAAGTGTCATGTTTAATCATAGCCTCACCTCAGGCTTCGTGCCAACTGAGTGGCGCACAGTTACAGTCATCCCACTCCACAAGGGGGGATCCACCTTGGATCCTGGGAACTACCATCCCATCAGTCTGACGAGCCTGATCTGTAAGGGCATGGAATGCATTATCATGAAACTTATAAACAAATACATTGGCAACCTTCAAACACTGGACCCCACCCAGTCTGGGTTTGTGAAGGGCAGATCTTGTCTCCTGAGCCTGAGTGACTTCTTCAAATCAGTCTCCAGAGCTGTGGGGAGAGGGTAAGGCAGTTCACACAGCCTATCTGGACCTCGCCAAGGCCTTCAACACCATCCCCCACTCTGGAATCATAGATAAACCTACTAAGCTGGGCATAAATCCCTACATCACTCGATGGGTTGCCAACTGGCTTACTGACAGAACCCAGACTATAAAAGTAGCCGACTCCAAATCCAGCTCCAGACAAATAAGTGGAGTACCTCAGGGTTCAGTCCTGGGACCACTCTTGTTTGGCATCTACTTCTCTGATGTACAGACCAGCACTAAGGGACTCTGGCTAACAATGTTTGCAGATGACTGCAAACTGGGAGCCATTATTGAATCCCCAAATGATGTGAATATTCTACAAAAGGGCCTTACAGAAACAGATGCCTGGTGCCAGAGCCATGGTCTCAAGCTTAATGCCAAGATAATGTATAGTTATCCCCTTTGGAAAAAAACATGTACCCATGAATTACCACATAGGTGGCAGTACACTAAACATCGAAAGTGTGATGAGAGACTTAGGGACACAGGTGGACAGTGGTCTCACTTTCGATAACCACACCACCACAACAGTCAGGAAATCCTTCTATGTGGCACACCTCATCACTAAGGGCTTTTCATCCAGAAAAAAGGAGGTCATTGTCCCACTGTACTCATCCCTCATTAGACTCATTATAGAGTATAATGCCCCGTTTGGTATGTACCTCACAAGACATCTGCAACAGCTGGAAATGCCACAGAAATACCTCACTAAAAGAATCACGGGCCTAAAGCAGATGACATATGCTGACCGTCTAAAAAAACTCCAGCTATACTCTGTGGCATATCGTCTACTCAGAGGTGATCTCTGCTTAACATACAAGGCCATGTCAAACCCTGAGCTGTTGGACATGCTCCACTTAAAGAAATCTCAATCCCTCAGAGCCACATGCTCCAGGGATCTAAACCTTGTCATCACAATGAACAAAACATGCTGTAAGGATAGGTTCCTGACCCAGAGACTCCCCATACTCTGGAATAGACTGCCCATGCATATCAAGCAGAGAGCCTCCTTGGCCCTCTTCAGAAGGAACCTTGATGATTGGATGGGAGATAGAAAATTCACCCCGGGGATCATGTCAGTCGCCCTGCTAAACAGGGGTCCAGAGAAGTAAATATTGTGGGAAGAAATATCCAGGGAATTGTTAAGGCTAGGCTTGTATAGGCCCTAGGGCCAATGGCCTAGTACCAACCTATGAACCTATGAACCTATGAATGATATATTGTTTTCTGCACTCCAGTTTTGATCCTTCTATAATGCAAACATACTTTCATGTCACCTTTGTGAAAATAGGTCCAAGACACTTTTTTTTTTTTCCATCCAGATATACTGATGCCACCTGACGGACAAAATTAAAAATGCATTTAACCATAACAGTATCATAATATTCACTGCCTTCAGCATTTATGGATAGTTCTCATCTTTTCCAAGCTTTTTGGCATCATGGAACTGTTTAACTATTGCAGTGACTTAATCTAGAGAAATTGACCCATTACCAACAGCTGCTTCTAGTTCTACCTCCTCAAAGGAGGGCATGCCCAAAAGGTTCAAGGTTTCAGTATGTTTTTCTTCCACTTTCCAGCATGACCCAGTCAAGGTCTGCATTTTAGCACTCATACTGATAACAGCTTGTGCAGTGCCACCAAATCATTGTGTCAATAGATGGTTTGATAGAACCTTTGTGACTTTTATGAAGTACTGGAATTTCATTTTCTCTAGTCTTGCTCAACTTGTCCCACACCTAGACCTGCACTTTGGGAAAAGCCATAGCTGTTGACTTCCTCATGTTTTAGCACCCAGCAATCACATCTAGACACTAACCTGATAGTATTGTAAGTAAAGACTAAAAATATTGACTTCACTGCTAGTGTCCACCAACTAGTCTTATCAATGCCACCATAACAAATACACACCAAAGTTTGTCCACAGTTCTTTTGCAGCTGTCTTAAATACTAAGATCTTAAACAGGACCTGATTGTACTCATTATCCTTGACTGTCCTAGTATATGGAAAAAGATCTCCTAGATGTAGGAAATGAATTCTTTCCAGACAGAAAAAATCTGTTGGGCATACATTCTGGCTTCTCACATTTGTCTATATGGCACTCTGGTTGCCTGACCCAAGTCACCTTCTAATGATGATTAACGGACATTTCAACACATCCCTTGACTAATATATGGACTTGCATATGATGGTATGACTACCATGTTAACCACTATCTTTTTACCAAACAGTTGCAGTACCAAGTAATTTATTAACAGCCTTATCTTCAAACATGGTGCTAAGCCATTACTATCCCAGCGGTTCTATAACAATTTTCCCCTCAGGTTCAAATCACACAATCCATGCTACTTATTCCCAATTGTTGGCTACTCCTGGCCAATCCCAGATAAATATGGTGAAAAGTGAATGCTCCAGCTTATACTCCTATGATAATTCACTGGTTTCTTCCTTTTACTCTGACACCCGTGTCTCACATTTCCATTTAGGTTCTTCTTCTTTTGTGGCATTCCTCCATCAATTTCTTAAATTTTACTCCAAGCTCCTCACTCTTTCAGCTTATTGATTAGTCTTTGAAGTGGTTCCAAGTCAGAGTCCTTGCTGATATCACAGATATTACAATCTACCAAATCCATTGACACCTTCTTGTCCAGGTCTGTTGCTATGCACTCAAGAAACTGCAGAATAATTTAATGACAACTCTTCTTGGTGGTAGAGCCATAATAGTTTAGGCCCTCAATCATGCTGACCTCATGAAAAGCCATGTGTTATTCTTTTACATTCCATACCATTAGTAACCTCTTGTATTCCCAGGTAACTGCCACACTATCTTATCCTTTTCTTCTCCTACTGGTTTACCCCTTGTCCTTTAACACTCACAACCTTCATTCTCTCTGACCGTTTCTGCCTCTCCTGGGAGTGCCTGTGCTTTCATTCCATTCTATTTCTGAACCATTGCCTCATTACTGATAACCATCTTTGCCTATCTCTTTGAAGTTCCTTTCCTTGTATAGTCTGCTGATGTGAGCACTATTCTAGCTATGCCTCAGTTTCATTCAAATACACTTTTGCTGCAACATACACTTTTGTCTGCCCATGCATCCACTCACTATATCTTTCCCATCCCACCCAAATCCCATCTCTTTTCATCCTGGCTTTTAAAGATCTTGTTTTGATAATGGACTTATTTATACCATAGTTATTTTGTCCATGCATAACCTTTGCTTGCTCCTTTGAGCTATCTGTGCATATACCCCCATGTCATGTGCCATATCTCCTACTATTTTCTCCCACAGCTTTCTTCTTATTTCCATACTTCCTTTTCAAGCATCTATGTTCTCATATAACATTAGCAACCTAAGCCTCTGCAAAAGTCCCTATGTCACACTGCCAGTTCACACCAAAAGTACCTCAGCCACCTGTTCTCCTCTCCTCTCTTCTATGCTATCCACAAAATATTTTTTTCACATTATTACCTTTAACTTTCAAGACTGTATAATCTTGATTTGAAGTGGATTAATTTAATAGACCCATGTATGTGTTTCTGTTTTTATTTTTACATTTTTAATGTTTTTATTAACAAATCTTAGCAAAAACAACTAGTGTAGGTCTACAGATTACCTGTAATACTGTTTTGCTAATGTATCTGTTACACCTGAGGCTGGCACACTCTAGGACCCACTCACCCACACCTTCTTTACCATACTAGCAGGCTTCTGGATTTAAGACTACTTTCCACATTACTGTTTTTGTTCCTCTAGCCTTAAGAAGCAGCTGTTGTTCATTAAATTTTGCAAGCACCCTCCTATATGTAGCAATACTTTAGTTTCTAAAGTGTCTTAAGAAGCAGATCTAGCTTACCCATTTGTATCACTTCAGCTCACTACTCTCATACAGATTAACCTGTGCATCTCCTTTTCCCAAAATTTCAATATTCTACTCTACTGATTGTTTTTAATATTCAGCCCTGCTCAGCCACGTGACTCAAAGAACTCTTGCCCCTCCCTTGTAGCCTTTATTATCATACAATTGATCATTTCAGTGCCACTCAAGTTACTCCTCCTTCCTCTGATGTCAGAACAGAGTTTTCATTTTTCCGTTACCCTCGAGGTGCCATTTTTAAAAGTACAATTGCCTAGCTATGATACTGACCCCATGGAGTACTACTAATGTGCTTGCCATAAATGTCACTGTATGTTTTTGTATTTGTCAGGCAATTTTTACCATAGCAGGTAGATAGCAAATGTGATATGTAGATGCAAGTCAGGAATATCTGACTGTTTAGCCAATCACTGTGTTCGTATGCTGCTGTTATGATATCTTGTTGCACATTCAAACTAGAGTAGCATTTCTTAATAACTGTGGATAACATGAATATACACAATAGGATGTGTGTTTTATAACATTTGTTACCCTAATTAATAGTGCATGCTATAAAGAGAAGGTCAACGGTATCATATGTTGCTCTGAGGTATTTCAGTCTGCTACATGTATATAGTGTGTGCACTTCAGATGAAAGCATATAATCACTGCTTTGCTGTAATAACAGTTTAAAGAATTTATTTGCTGCATAAGCTACTGATTTGACACACTCACTTATATATTTTGCTCTGTATCTTCTGTACAGTGTATCTTTTTACTCTCTATCTGATTTTCTTCTCTTCTACCTGTAGCTGTCTCTCCATTCCCCTTTACACTTGCCCTTTACCCTTTTAATTATTTCTGCACATGTTACCCTGCTATTCTCTTTATCTGCTCTCCCTCATATCCTAACTCTACACCTATTATTTGTAAATTCTTGTCTTCTCTTTTCTGCTGTTCCACTACCACTTTCCAGTTAACACTCTGTCAAAACTCTTTTTCTCTCTTTTATTACAGTCCCTAATCTCACGTGGTTGTATTGCAACACTGATTTACAGTGTCTCATCTGCAGTTTTTCCCCCTGAACTCTGGACCTCAGCAAGATACTCCAGCTTTACGAACCAGTCCAAGCTCAGCAAAATAACTAGTGTAGGTTTACAGACTACATGTAATACTGTTTTGCTAATGTATCTGTTACACCTGCGGTTGGCACATTCTAGGATCTACCCCCCCACCTTCTTTACCATACTAGCAGACATCTGGATTTATGACTGTTTTCAACATTATTGTTTTTGTTCCTCTAGCCTTAAGAAGCAGCTCTTGTCCATTAATTTTGTGAACACCCTCCTATATGTAGCAATACTTTAGTTTCAAAAGTGTATTAAGAAGCAGATCTAGCTTACTCATCTGTATCAGTTCAGCTCACTACTCACAAACAGATTAACCTGTGCATCTCCTTTTATCAGAATTTCAATACTCTATTCTACTGATTGTTTTTTGTTTTCTGCCCTGCTCAGCCAAGTGGCTCAACCTGCTCCAGTCACCCTAGCCATGCTTGGGCTCACTCTGGTCCCTTCCCTACCCCCATTCCCACCCACCCCTTCTTTCCTTACTCTTATGCTTCATTACACTCCTCCCTGAATCAAATAGCAAATCAACACCAAGCCCTACTCTGTTCCCTTCCCCTCATCCATTAGCCAATCAACTCCACATTCTACCACACCATATCATTTCA
Organism: Protopterus annectens; assembly: GCF_019279795.1. Lineage (NCBI taxonomy): Eukaryota > Metazoa > Chordata > Ceratodontiformes > Protopteridae > Protopterus > Protopterus annectens. The sequence goes on from NC_056734.1 coordinate 246,971,878, forward strand.
ACCTATGCTACTAACTATTCCCTCTCACCCTACTCATCTTTCTCTTACCTTACGTCCCTACTACTTACACCCTTACCTCAGAACCATGCCAAGTTCCTTAAACATCAAACTCTCAGCTACATGTCTCTGTATATTACTATGTATCCTAACCCACGCTACATCCCAAGCATCCCATGTACTTTCATTTCACACAACACCAACTCTTCCCTTTCTTCCACAAACCCAATCAGATTGCTTTTCCAGTATATCCTTCTCCACTTTCAATTATACATATACATACGACTCAAAACTCCGCATCCTTCCCTACCCAAACAAACAGAAACTTGTAACCCATATAATACCTAGGTATACCAGCAAATACAACAACCTTCCATTGCTCTTAAATCATCTGCTAAAGTATCCAAATGTGGAGACATCCATCCTAAATCTGCACCTACTCTCCCAGCTACCTCTCTTCAATATTCCTCATTAAAACATCTCCTACTCATTACAGTAAACATATGTAGTATATGTAATAAAATCACCAATGTCATGCATGGGTCTCACAATACTCTCCCAGTATAGTAGCCATAACCAAAACCTGGTCAAACCTCATATTCTAGATACTGAAATCATTCATCCAGGCTATAACATTCTAAGAGCCAATAGAACAAATAAAAAAGGTGGAAGCATAGCTTTACACTACCAAAGCCACCTAACAAGAACCCTCATCTCAAAATGTATACCATCCTTCCAGAACACTGAACTTCTTATAACAACCCTACAAATAAACAACTGTAAACAACTAACAATTGCAATACTGTATATCCCACCAGGTCAAAACACCCCTATATTAGATGACATACATGCCTGGACTACCCAAAATATATCCAATGAAACCATTATCCTAGGTGATACTAATAGGTTCATAGGTTCATAGGTGTGTACTAGGCTAATGGCCCTGGAACCTTTACAAGCCTAGGCCATAGAGGTGCCCTGGCATTGTGCCACCTGATATTACTTCCCAGTGTTTCTATCAGGTAAAGCCACTGGAGTGATCCCCGGGGTGGACTTTCTATTTCCCATCAAGTCATCAAGAATTCTCTTGAAGAGGCCAGTGAGGTGTTCTGCTTGACATGTATGGGAAGTCTATTCCAGAGGATGGGCAGTCTCTGGGTTATGAACCTGTCCCTCCAGCATGTTTTGTTGATTGTGGTAATGAGGTTGAGGTCTCTGGAGCATGTGGTTTGGAGAGATTGAGATTTCTTTAGATGCAACATTTCTAACAGAGTTGGGTCAGGCATGGCTTTGTAAGTCAAGCAGAGATCACCTCTTAGTAGACGATATGAAACAGAGAATAGCTGGATTCTTTTGAGTCTGTCTATGTAGGACATGTGTTTAAGGCCTAGGATCCTCTTTGCAAGGTCCTTTTGTGGCCTTTCCAGCTGTTGCAGGTGTCTAGTGAGGTACATGTCAAGTGGGGCATAATACTCTATGAGTGGTCTAATGAGGGAAGAGTAGAGAGAAATGATGACCTCTTTCTTCCTAGATGCAAAACCCTTGGTAATGAGATGTGCCACATAGAAGGACTTTCTGACCACAGTGACAATGTAGTGGTCGAAGGAGAGGTTGCTGTCAACCTGTGCCCCCAGATCTCATATAATGCCTTCAGTGTTTAGTGGGCTCCCATTGATGTGGTAATTAGTGGGAACTGAGTTTTTCCCAAAGGGGATGACAATGCATTTTTTTGGCATTAAGCTTAAGGCTCTGGTTTCAACACTAGTCATTGGTCTCAGTGAGGCCTTTCTGTAGGATGTCTACATCACTTGGGGAGTTAATAATGGCTCTCAGCTTGCAGTAATCTGCAAACTTAGTCAGCCAGAGTCCCTCCGTATTGGCCTGGACTTCTGAGAAGTAGATGCCAAACAAGAGAGGACACAGGACCTATCCCTGTGGGACTCCACTCATGACTGGTCGGCATTCTGACTTGAAGTCTGCTATTTTCACACTGTGGGTTATATCTGTGAGGCAATTTGCAACCCACCTAACAATATAGGGGTTTATGCCTAGTTTGGTGAGTTTATCAATAATTCTTGGGTGAAGAATAGTATCAAAGGTCTTGGCCAGATCGAGGTAGGCTCTATGAACTGCCTTACCTTCATCCACAGCTCTGGTGACTGACTCAAAGAAGTCAACCAGGTTGAGTAGGCATGATCTACCTTTCACAAAACCAAATTGCATGGGATCTTGAGTTTGGAGATTTCCTATATCCTTGTTAATTAGGTCCATGATGATACACTTCATAGCCTTACATATCATACTCATCAGGCTAAAGGGGCAATGATTTCCAGGGTCTGTAGTTGCTCTTCTTTATGGTGAGGGATGACTGTAGCAGTGCACCATTCAGTAGGGATAAAGCCGAAGGTGAGGCTGTGAGTGAAAAGGGTACACATATGTGGTGTCAGTTCACTTTGTCATTCATGTAGAACACAGCCAGGGATATTGCCTGGTCCCATGAAAGCTGTATTCTTGGCCTTGGACAATGCAGCTTTAACCTGTGCTGCAGTAATGCTGGGTGTCTAGCATTCTTCTGGTATTGAGATTGGTCCTTTGGGGGGGAGAGAGGGGTAAAGTTGGCACTGAATCTGTCAGCCAGTATGTTGGCAATATCTGTTGGCTCAGTATAGAAGATACCATTGTGCAGTAACTCAGAGCAAATCTGGGTATTGTCGTGGAGATTCTTGATATAACTATAGAAGGCTTTGTGGTTGTTTTTAATGTCTGCCACAATTCTGTTTTCATAGCTGGCTTTGCAGGTTTTGATGAGGGATCTCAACGTTTTGTTGAGATTAATAATGGAATTTTTTCCAGTCTTGGGACTTCACCTTTTTCTGCAACAGCTTCTTCCCCTGTTGTACAGTTTATTATTGGCTGGGGACCACCAGATTGACTTACTTTTTTTGGAGGAGAGCATCTTGGTTCTGAAATGACCTTATCTCTGACCCCCCCTACATAGTATTAACCTGCACAGCTATACCCAACTTAACACCAGTCCCACATGAATATAGAATAACCAGCACAGCTCAACCTTAGACTGGATCTTAGTCACAGACCCTCATAAATGCAAGGACATCAGCACCCTGGCCAATATCCTAAGTAATCACTCACAAGTATACACTTATACAACCCAAACCCTTGTTAAACAATTCACACATATACAAAGCATCTTATAATCTAGCTACTTTCAATCAACACGTTTTCAATAACATGATAAAATACATCAACTGGACCCCTTTAAAAACATTGTCTCTACAAGAAGCTGTGAGCTAATTTAACTGAGTTTTCATAGACACCCTTAACAGTTTTGCTCCCATCTGAATCAAGAGGGCTAAGCAAAATCATGCACCTTGATTATCAAAAGCCACCAAACATCTCTTAGTCTCTAGAGACTTCTCCTGGAAAAATGACATAAAAGTAGAAATGAAACCGTCCATCTTAATTTCAAACAATTAAGAAATTTAGTCAAAAACAAGTAATTGCAGATAAAAAAAAAAGAAAATACTTCTCACAGCAATTACTTAACCAAGCAAACAACCCACAGAAATTCTGGAAATCTATCTCCTTAACCCTGGAACTCCCCATAATCCCTCTCCAGCTCCAGATAAAAATCCATGAAATAGCTTATCTTTTCAACTCTCATTTTATTAATAGTATGCTCACCCTTATAAATCAGCCATCATCTAATGCTCTCTCCTCCACCTTTGATAGTTTAGACCTATTACACTTAGCTCATACTAACCCCCCCAAACCAGTTCTTTCTCTCTTAATGCTGTTTCCATCTCACTTGTGCACAAACTTCTTGAAAAACTGAAACCTTGCTCACTATCTGCTGACAACCTTTGCTCAGAGTACCTGAAACTTGCAGCCGACGTAATAACTTACCCTGTTAGTATCCTCATTAGTAGATCTATCAAGGAATCAAATTTTCCTAATTTATGGAAGAAATCCATCATAACTCATTTGCACAAAGGCGGTAATACTCGCAAACTTTCTAACTACTGACCCAAAACTATTCTCTCTCCTCTATCTAAACTTTTAGAGAAATGTATTCACACTCTGCTTATGAAACATCTAACTGATAACCTCCTTATAGCAACTCAAGATGGCTTCCACCCAGTATATAGTACTGCCATTCCCTCCTTTCCTTCACAGACACTGTGAACAAAGCCCTTGACTCCAACCAAATAACATCAGTACTGCTAGATCTATCAAAGGCCTTTGACGCAGTCTCTCATCCCAATTTACTTCAACAACTAGCATCTATTGGATGCTCTCAAGCCAATCTTAAATGGTTATCAAGCTATGTAGCAGATAGGCAACAAAGTGTTAGATGGCAAAACAGCATATCTGAATACCTTGTCAATAAAACAGGAGTCCCTAAGGATCCATTTTAGGGCCACTGTTCTTCAATATTTTCATAAATAAACTCCATACTGTATGTCTTCAAAGTACACTTGTCCAGTACGCAGGCATTTCTACCATCATCACATCCTATAACAATATTCATAATCTACAAACCTTAACACAAAATGCCATTACATCAATCAAAACCTGGCTAACTGAAACACAACTTCTACTTAATGCAAAAAAAACTAAGCTTATGCTATTCTCAACCAAGCTTATTCCACAGGATTTCACCATACACTCTAAAAATAAGACAAAAAATAGAAATTGTAACTCATACTAAATTACTAGGGATTACCATTGACATCAGACTCTCCTATGAACAACACATACTAAGTGCATTTAAGAAAGCACACCTTAAACTTGGCAGATTATATAGACAAACGGTATATGAACAAACCCACCAAAATGCACTTGCCAATAGCCTATTACTCCCATCCCTCCTCTACGGATCTCCCATCTTTACCAATTTGCACCAATCATTGAAAAACAAACTCCAAGCATGTTACCACAAAATTGCCAAATTTATAACTGGCCAACCAGATTGGTCTCATCACTGTCTAGCTCTTAAGGAACTAAACTGGCTAAAGTTCCAACATTACCTAGATTTCACCCAACTTATTATAGGCCTTAAATTAATCTACTTACCTGAAAGCTGCCCTACCTTTCAAAACATCCTATAACCATACTCTCCACTCATAAATCTACTATTTATCAACAAACAACTCATAACAATTGGGAAATTCAATAAATGATCTGGACACAGCCGCTACTCCTTCATCATAGCTAGGATATGGAATGCCCTTCCCCCAGAAATTACCTTCTTACAGTCATTAAATGCATTCAAAATATCTCTAAAGAAATACTTTCTCAACAATCACATCTATCCCTGTACCCAAAACTATAGACCTCCATAAATAAAAGTATAGTTCTTCTTAACTTGTCTTATCTTTATCTTATCTATTGCACCTCCAGCTTCCTACTACCATACTTCTTTCATCTAGCTCTATCTCTTATATGACCTTCCTCCTATTTTTATATCTCACGTATTATACTAATCCAAACTATAGACTTCCTCCAGTCTCATCATCTCTCTCTATCTTAAACAAATAATTACACCTTTACTTACTATACCTTCACCCTTTCTCATCATTACAATTGTACCAAATATAGTGTATATATTGATATTAATATTGATATGTATCCTTTATATTACCATGCTGGTAGCAACCTATCAGATCTCTGTTATTGCACATATTAACTCTTTTTATGTGTTTTTATTAATATTTTTGCTCATTATATTAATTACTTATGTCATATTTGTGGAGCTTTTCTTCCCGGGCCTCCGCTGAAAATGGGTTTCTGACCCAGTGGACTTTCCCAGTTAACAAATGCTAATAAGTAACATACATAAATAAATAAATAATAAACAGTAGAGGAATAAACAATATATATAAACAAAATAACCAAGATGTGAAAATTCTGACAACTTTATTTAATGACCTTGTAAAACTTATAATAAACAACTGGCATAATAGGTTTCACTGTATCTTGTGACATATAAATAGTATGACTTGTTTGACTGCAAGTAAAAAGAATGGACTACCTCAATAATAATCCTTTCAACATGGCATAGCAGGATGAAACCCTGACTGCAGCTTAGATTTACTGAGCTTAATTTGTGGCTAGGGTACTGCAAGGTCCTGAAGGGGGTTTTGGCTTGTTTGGATTTTGTCAATTCATGGATCCTGGGATGGAGGGATTAGGGCAGGTTGCTTTATCTGGCACATCTTTATAGTTGAACAACTGATGGATACAAGTGCCATTCAGGCATGTTTTGTGTCTGTGGTTGTGTGTGTGTTTGCATGTGTTGGGGGGCAGGGCTTTTGTTGAGTCAGATGTAGAGATATGAACAATTATATCACAAGCCCATTGTATGGCTTCTTATTGCACAAGACTAGAAATTTTTGGGGAGCATAACAGAAAAAATAAGCCCTGACTGATGTCTGGTTGATGGTGTGATCAGCTTTTGCTCTGCAGGAATGGAAGGACTGAAGACAGCTTTCATCCAGTGGGAGCAAACAAGCCATATAGATCATGAGGCTGAGGGCTGACAGTCACCATCAACAAAAATACTAGTCATTTCACAACCTATACAGAAAGATACAACATAGCTCCAATATTTCAGATACTTTTGTCTGTGATAAAATACTATACCCTAAAAGTAAAATGACAAAATAAACGTAGCCATTAAGAACATATATATTTTTGCACCCCCATCCATTTTATTGAGAGCAATATTCTTTTTAAAAGTCAAGTTGATCCCATTCCATTCCTTAATATAAACCAATAAAGATTGCTTTGTGGCTAATATAGCAATGGATGCACTACCTAAAAGAAATGATTAGAAACTCTTTTCCTTGGTGGTCTGTTTGATTCCCATTAACTCACTGAATATCTACCTTTCAGAACAAAGATTGCATCTCATTCCATCCTTGGTTGACTTATTAGGACTCTGGGACAATCCCAAAACAAATATTTTAGGCCGTTGTGTCATCTGTACCTGATCTGTAACACATGAAGTACTATCTACGAAGTAGTTTCATTTGTTGATTCCACATATAACTCTAAGGGTTTGGTTTAGCTTTTTCCTCTTACACTACCCAGTAAGAGTCTTATAATTTAACTCTGTTGAGACTGAGCAACTTAGACTGTAAATCTATTCTTATTTTTTAAATGATGAAGTTGCGATTATGAGAAGTAGACTATTGTTGCACTGAAAGGTGTGTCAGACTGGATAGCAATTCAAATTTAAGTAGCTTTCTACGTCTTTTCCCTTACCAAGATGATTGTAGAATACAATGGTTGTAATTTTGTAAGCTGTATCTGCTCCGGAGCTTTGCATTTTTATCATCCAACATTATCTCTAAATTATCCCTCCCTAAGTCTATATCATCAAACCAAGAAATACAGTTCTATCAATCCTGCAACCATTCTGATGGCTTGTTGACATTGCTTATAAAGTTCAGGTCTTCCATCTTCTACTGGCCTTTACCTTCCTTATAACATCTTATAACCTGAACAACATAAAGCTAAGACAGTAAATAGACTTAGGATAGGACACAATTTCAGAATAAAACCTTCACAAATCTCCTTTTTTTGCAATCTCTGAATCACAGTCACCTATGATTAATCCAGCAAATGCTCCTTAAATAGCTGTGAGTGCCTATAATTCATGTGGTGTTCATTAAGTATCTTATCAGCTTCCTCAATAATGGGAAGAACACATTGCTGATTGCATTTATACATCATGCATTTATGCTGAATTTTGAAATGGCAGGTTTACACTGTACTTAGATTTTGTTTTTTAGGATATCTAGTTTCTGGAGATGGTGGATAACCTACCACAATACTAAGACATGTTGGTAATTCTTCCTTGTTGATTTGTGTGCAAGCTCCTACCCTTTCTATTACATAAACTGATAATCACATTTTTGTTTCATTGCATAACAGACCTACCCTTTTACCAAACTCCCTAGACACATGTAAGACTGAATCAGTCATTTCATCAGTTTTCTCCTCCAGCAAGGTGCAATCATCTGTGCACACTCTAAATGTACCCTTATTCTTGCAACCATGATGCAGTTTCCTTGAGATCTCTAATGCTGTCATTTTCATATGTTCTTAGTACAAAAGGTACTAGAGACAGTAAGCGACCTTCCTTATTACGTGTTTGGGTGCCGGATCCACTAGGCAACCATCCATGTTACCCGAGGACACTATTCTATTGACAAATACTTTAAAGGCAGGATTTTTATATCACAGTCTAAAGCTTGCAATTTCATACCCAACCCCTGTTGCTAAAATATAATGCAAAAAATGCCATTCTAAAGAATTAAAAGCTTTTCTAATAGTGAACATAGTAACTCCAAGATTTTTACTTTGTGCTCAATGCATCTTAATGAAATGTTTCACCCTAAAATTATGTATTTCTTTATACCCCACACAAACCCACCACGATCTACTTTAGATAATCGTGATAAGACACTATCCGTGTGCATTTCAGGAAACATCATTTGTATCTTTTTTTCTCCTTGTGTAGCATGACTCTTCCTTCTTTTGATATTGGAATGGACTTTTCCTTCCTAAAGACTAAATGAAATTTAACAACCAACACTGATTAGTTCCTTACCTCCGTGCTTGTAAAGGTTTCCCTGATAACCAACAGGTCTGCATTTTGTTAGATTTAAATGTTGCTATAAATTGTCTATTCTCCTTGTCACTGATAGGCTGCCCATAGGAAATGCCATGTGTTCACAAATTCATGAATATTCCCAATGTCTGTCTCCAGTTTACAATGTCTGAGATATGGTTACTTTAAACAAGGTTTAATAAAAAATCATATTTTTTAATTTCATTATTTTTGCAGCTAGTTTATCATCACTTCTCTGACTTAGTAATCTTATCTGTGACCCTCTTAATTCACCAAATGGCCTCATGACACAGGACATCTGCTTCCACTTGTGTCTAATTTGGACTTTCATTTCTATGCTTTGAGCTTTCCAAGTTAACATATTACCATTCAAGAACACCCCGGTTTTGTAATTCATTCAAATGAATCTCTTTAAACTTGTATACCACCCTTCCTTGAATAACTATTTCTACCCTCATTAGCCATTGTTTTACTGGTATGGCTGCCTTCACCCCATCACATCTTAAAAGAGTGACATCCTCCTTCCAGAGATCATTCTTTTAATGTATATGAGAAATGATTTCCTGCACTCTAGCCCTGGTTTTTGTCACTCTATTTATAGCATTCTCACAACCTTTGACCTATGTTTGATTTCAGCATCTAACAATTTCCTTTGGTTACTCTCTGGTATAAGTACCTAGCTAATGTCATTTCCTGTTTAATCAGATATCTTAAAAATGCATATTATTGTTTTTTTTCTTTGTGTCTAAACCTCCAAATATCTACCTATGACTCCATGGGTGACCTTTGATGTTATCAGTCCATATTAACCATCTCACTCGTTCATTTTGGATAATTACCTCTGTACTTAACTTTTTGTCATTTCAGAACCCAGTGACTACTCCCCTTACCACATATGGTTTATATTTGAATATCATCATTTAAAATCTTTTATATTTTAATTTTTCACTGTTTTAATGTTTAATTAAGTTTCTTGAAGTAATGTTGTCTGGCAATCTTTCCCTATTAAACTCTGAAAGATCCATTGTTCTGCTGTGATAAAAATATCCTGCAGTATTATATGCGATGACTTTAACAGTGTCATAAACTCTATGTGTCCTGTGCTGTTGGTGAATTGCCTCCCTCCCCCAATGGAAAGAACCTCATCCAGGTCTCCTAAGCTGGGATCAAAACTGATCCTGGAGGCAGTCAGAAGAGTACTTAACCACAGGCTGATGAAATCCAAACACCTAAGTTTAGCAGTCCTACCCTTTTGATGTAGGACATCTGATTACCATAGCCCAGCAAACAGATTTCAAATGATGTATGTAACATTGAAGAATTGCTAAGCTTCATTACTGAATATGGACACATTGTAAGAAAAGGGAGTTGAAAACTTGCATTTAAACATAGGATAAATGTTGCACATAAATATAAAGTTTTCAAACAAAGAGCATACACTTACATTTAGTTAAAAAATGGTGCATCCAACTACTTACATTCTGCAGTCAAGCTTCTCCCCTTAAGGCCATTGATTCTTGTTTATAAAGTAAGTAATTATAGCAACCTGTAATTAGATCATAATAATAATAATAACCTTCTATCAGTGCCAAACATCCTAGAGAGTAAATGAGCCCTAGAAAGTCATTCTAATAAAATAGTGCATGAGGTGAGGAATTCAAGCTGAATTGCTTAAAATATTGTGAAAGTATGCTATTATAGTGCTGCTTGGTTATTTGCCAACACATTTGGAAAACATGACCATGGCCATTAAAATGAAAAGGTCAATTTATGTTCCAACCTGAACATAAGAGACAGAACCCAAATAATTGAACAGGCACACTTCCCACTTGATTCACATGTTAGTAAGGTAATGCTAAAGATCCTGCATGGTAGACTCCAGCAATACATGGATCAAGACCTACCAGATATACAAGTTAGTTTTACAGGAGGTGGGGGCACCCAAGATGAAATTGCCAAAATCTTCTGTAGAATGTAGAAAGTGAGTGAGTTGCAGAAAAAAAAATGACTTCTGTTTTTTTTGGGTTTTTCTTTTGACTAGTCTAAAGCCTTTGATTGTGTTGACCACAACAAACTGCGACAAGTTATTGGAGAACAAGAAGCAACAGTCAGAAATGAATAAAACTAGTGACTGGTTCAAGACCGGGAAAGGTGCACCATATATATATATATATATATATATATATATATATATATATATATATGGATCTACTTCAGTAGATAGAACATATTACAAGTTCGAACCACATATGGCCGAGACCATATGTTCGAACTTGTAATAGTTTGAACACTGAAGTAAAAAAGAAAAAACAACAAAAAAAATTTAAAGTCTGTAGCAGGGGGGCATAGCCGCCCTGCACCCCCACACCCCCTTACTTAAATATACCAACTCCAAGATCGCACTACATTGCGGAAAAGGGAAATCTTCCCATTCCACACTGTACGGAGATCTCCATTCAGTCCGATCGAAAATTTACAAGTTCGAACATATGGTCTCGGCCATATGAGGTTCGAACTTGTTATATGTTTAATCTACTGAAGGGGACCCATTTATATATATATATATATAGATATATATATATATATATATATATATATATATATATATATATATATATATACCAAATATGTCATGCAAAATACTGGGTTAGATAACTCAGCTGTGGGAATTAAAATTGCTTAGAGAATTAGTAGCAATTTCAGATATACAAATGATACTTGAAAGTAATGAGGAATTAAAAAGTTAGTTGATGAAGGTAAGAGTAGAAAACAAAAAAGTGGCTTGTTGCTCAACATAAAATAAATAAATAAATAAATTATGTCATTTAGCCCTATTAATTCTTTACAAGTAGCTGGAGAAAAAGCAGTGGCAGTGACAGAACATATGTTCCTCGTCCCAAAGATCTCTGCAGAGGGTGATAGTAGCCCTGAAATTAACAGACCCTTGCATTTTGGAAGGAAAGCTATGGCAAATATGAATGAGATTTTAAATAACAAATATATCATGTTGTCAGCAAATGGTTGCATAGTGAAAGCTATTGTTTTCCCATAAGTGAGATGTCACTTTGAGAGTTGGACCATAAGTAATGCTCTGGACTGGAAAACATGTTTTTGAACTGTGGTGTTGGGGACATGTTTTGAGGGTTCCATAGATGGCAAAAAAGATTAAATAAATCAATAGTTTAAAAAAATCAACCCAGTCAGTTCACTGGAAAACCTGAGAGTGAAACGGAAACTCAATTCTTTGTGAAGAAGATACTGATGGTGGGAAAGATCAAATGCAAATGAAGAGGGTGGCAGAGGCTAAGATGGATGGACAGCATTATTAAAGAAATTAATATGAATTTGAAAGAACTTAAAGAAAAAGTTTTTGACAATCAGGCCTGACATGCTAAAGTTCTGGTGGTCCTGAAAACATGGATTTGCCTAAACAATAACAACAACAACCTACAAACAATTTTTGTTCATAACTAGCAATGAACTATGATTGTCTTAACAATGCACATTATACACAAGTAAGACTAAACATGCCAAAATATATGTAAGCTAATATTTTATCAAAAATTTGGTGCAAACATGTTTAACAGGTTAACGACTCAAAATGAATGTATCTAAAATTAGTATAAAATAAAATTTCAAAACTTGATGTTAACATAAATTAATTACCTAAATGAATGAGTGCATCATAAATAAATCACATTAGTAAACTAGCATGCCCTGACCATAAAGAATGGGGATAACAAAACAGGTATTCAAGCCCACTAGTGACAATGTCTTCTAAATTTAACACAATCTCAGAACATTGTAGTAAGAAATTAAAATGATTAGTAGCTAAGTACTTAAAATGTTAAAGTAAAAGATTTGAGTTTAGTGTATACCAAGTCCAGGGAGCTCCTAAATGTGTAATATAAAATTTAACATATTACTATGCATCAAAAATGGTGTGTGTAATTTAAGAAAATGGATCCTGAATAATATCAATTTGTGGGTTAGCTCAATAAAGCAAAATATCCTCCCAGAAATCATACTAAACCTTTAGGACTGCAGGGGAAAAATGTAAATCAAATGCCAGATTAGGTTTTGAGCTATAAGTAGTGATTCATCTTTGTTATTGGGGGGGGGGGTCACTCCCCTCCAACAGCAGTGAATAGTTGTCAGTAAATAAAGCATCACACCTTGCAACAAACTACTTGTTCTATAACAGTGTGGTCTCCAAGTAAATGTTAGTTGTATGCCTACATTTAGCATAACATATAAGAAATTATGTAAGCCAATACTGCTCCCATGGCATACAGGGATAAAGCCCTAACTATGGCCCAGATGACCCAGGTTCAATTAACTGTTCAGGCAACTGATGGAGCAATAGAGTGGGATGGGTGTGTCTGACCTAGTGGAGGAGACTCTCTGGTGATGCTCCCTAATAGGAGGCATGTTCCAAACAGGGGTGTTCTCTTGGGTGCAACCAGTGAGCATGAAGGGGATGGGAAGGGGATGAGTGGGTAGGGCTTCTAAAACTAAAAAAAAAAAAAAAAAAAAACACTGCACAGGAGCACAGACAGACAGACAAGCCACCAAGAAGCCCTTAAGACCCACAACTGGCTCTAGCAACAAATCAGAGGGGGTAGGAGGATGCAGATAGACCAGTTGTGGATGTGGAGCACATGTGGACAAAATAAATAAATAAATAAATAAAAAGATTGCCATAAACCAGTTTGATATAATATTAATAATACCCAACTGGTTAACCAGATAGACCTAATGAGCACAGAGTCCCTTTTCAAGGATGACCCGGCACCAATGTCTGGAAAGGTCGCACAGTAGGCAAACAAGGGCTGATGGAATCAAACCTTCTTCAACAGGAACTACAACATGCAGCCTTAGCTCATGGGCAGACCCATAATGAGTCAATGTCTAAATTCATGTGCAGTAGCTGCTTAGTGATCACCTGTACAGACAGAGAAATTCTGAAATGCCATAGCAAGAGCTAGTGGCTAGGCTAAGCCAATATTACACACACTTAGTAACAGTACAGTAACAGACACATTATAATTCTGTTTCCCACCTCCTTCAATTGGTAAGAGACATGCTGAAAATATTGCAGAGTAACCTTGCCATAAGTCAAGGGGAAAAAGATAGGGTAGAAAGTACAAATGAAACATGTCAGCTACTGTATACCTCTCTAAGATTTAATAGTGGAAAGGTCTAGTCACTTAGCAGGCATATAGTATGTTACAGAATTCCCATTAAAAGTTCCCACATTACCTAACAAGCATCATGGTATATTGCATACATCACACACACATGAGTAGATGTGAGATGTGTGATAAGTACTGAAGTCACAATTTATTGTAGCTTATTTGGAATATGTCATTTAGGAGTTTTCCATTTTGCAGATATCTTTGTTATCTGTGGTCTGTCTACTCATTTTCTTTTTTTTCAGGCCAGTGTTATTCATATGGAAAGTATGAGCTACCAGAAAAACAATTCCAGTCATGTTTTACTAGTCTAACTGTCCTTTCCAGGTGATCTGCTACTGTCTCTCCTCTTCAATCTCCTATGGCCTTCCTTGATCCATGTAGCATATTTCCCCCTCCCAAGTCTTTTTTGTTTTGCTCCGAAAGACTTTTCCAGATTGTTCCTATTTGTTTGGTTTACTTGTAACATTTGCCTCCATTTGTTGCTCTTCAATAAGAGAGGGCAGTTAAATTTTAATTGAATTGTTTTCCTTCAGTGCCAGATGGAGCTTAATGTGAATGCTGTTTTTTTTTTTTTTTTTAGGTTTGAGCAGCTCACACTCCATTATTTTTAAGCTTAGTCATCCTCTAAGCTTAATTATTTTTCTGTGGTTAGCTGCATTTTTACATTTTCAATTAATTCTTCAGCTTCCTGTTTGTAAGTCTATAAAGGTTTGTCCTTCTCTGACTATATCATGAGCATGGCAGGGAATTCAAGGGTTGCCACATATCCTGTCTGGGAGAGCCACATTTTATACTCTCCCATGCACTGTTACAATTTATGCAAGTATCCTGAAATATCTTCTACAGATGTAAGTTGATCTCATCTTCATGGCACTGCTGTATGTTTCTTACTGCTTCGTATTATCTTGTAATGAGTCCTAGCAGATGCCACCACCATCGGTATGTATCAGAGTTATTTTGAGATTTGGTGATCAGGACCCACCAGTGAATCATCTTAATGTAGTAGTTGAACTGGGTAAGTAGATAAGTCACTTCAGTGATAAATGTAATTGCAAAGTCCCTCATCTTAGGTCTGTTTCGTACTTCGAGATGCACACATTGATTCTCCATTCTAATTTTCTTGTACTTCTATTAAATATTTCTCCAGTTTTAAGATGTAATTTCTATCTTAGTATGTCTTTATTTCATAAGGGGGATTCATTCACTAATAACAGCTATTCTTTAACTGCTTAAGCATTGTATCTCTATAGACACTCACTGCAGTAATTAAGGCTGCTAGCCTCTCAAACAGAAGCATGGTTTTCTCTTTTGGGGTCATATTTTTAACTTTCCACAAGAGGACCATTTCCTGGTACTTGCTCTTTCATCACTGTTGGCATTGACTAGCACAATAATAACAACTCAGGAAAATATGATTTTAAGTTATATGCCAAGAGACCACCTTAACCAGGCTGCCATTTTCTTTGCAGGCAGCAATGCCCACCTTTGTTTAGTTATTTTTGCCTTCCACTCTGGTGTTCCAATTTTACCTGGTCAGTTTTTCCATTTCCTGTACACAGTCACTTAAAGCATTTAACAGACACCGTAAGCCACATAACTGCCTGTTAGTGATGCCAAAAACATATTAAAAGAGCATCCACAAGACCATTTATTATGTAATATGTCTGCATTTCTCTGATGTCATTGGCCTATGCTTCTTGTGAATGACTGAAAAGGAGTAGATGCTAATAGGTGGTTTTCCACTACAAGCAGCTGTCAGGGGTGTCTGTCTTCCTATTCCCCTTTTACTCAAAATTGTAACCACCTAGGACTTCTTTTGCCTGATGAACACTATGTTAAGCTCCCAGCCTGCACTGATCCTACTTTCAGGCTGTCATGTGCCATGTGTCATGTACTTTCCGGTGGTATGATGTCAGGCATATGAGGTACTTCTGTCTTGGCAGTCATCAAAGCTATCATGCACCACGGATTCTCTTCCCAGACTAGACCACCTCCACACATATATTTTTATCTCTGACAAGATCCTTTTCTGAATATTTGAACTATTTATTTTTATTGAGGTAATTTGCTCCCCTCCTCTGGGCTGTTACACTTTCTTGCTGCCTTTTGCCTGCATTACCTCCTTCTGTTTCTGTTTGCTATATCCAGCTGTCCCCTGCCATGCTGCTCACTTTTCTGCTTCTTTGGAGCATGCCGTACACATCATCATCTACCCCATGTTTTCCATTTTTTAGTGGGTTTGGCTGTCAGGTCAACTGTTACCAAATCCCCCTGTTCAGACACACCCACTTCTATTCTTTCTTCAACAGTCAAGCCTGACTCTCACAAATCTCTCATGCCATACATCCATCTCTTAGCTGGATGGCTCACCTCCTCTTGACTACCTTCTTCTTGTTTCTCCCAAATCTTCTTCATCAAACAGTTTTCTGCTTCCTGCACATGTGAACAAGCCATCATAATATGTTCTTCTTGTCCATCTCTACAACTGGGGCTACTATCTTTTGCTGTGATGTCCTTATTACCCATCCAAGGCACTTCATCTCTTTCACATCATGTTTCCTTAGCTGCTTTGCCTACTTAAGTAGTGTGTACCTTACTTCTCAACTGCACAGATTTTCATAGAATGTCCAGATTTTGCCACATATTTTTGGTCCGTTTCTCATAAAATTGTGTTTTTTCTAGCATATCAGTGGCAAATAATTAAAGACTGAAGTTAGAAAATAATGACAGACATTTGAATTTCAGACTTCATACCCTTCAGAAAATTCATGCTAATGCAAAACATGTTATTCAATCAACTTTCTAAGTTTGTAAGAGCAATATTTAAAACTTGTCCCTATTTTGGGGTCTTTGTCCGACTTTTTTTTATGCCTTTGTCTTGATTTCTTGCTCTAAGAGGTTGAGAGGTATGTTTTCAGTTGGGACAAAGACCCAAAAATAGGGATAAGTTTTACATATTGCTCTTACAAACTTAGAAAGTTGATAGAATAACATGTTTTGCATTAACATGAATTTTCTGAGGGGTATGAAGTCTGAAACTCAAATGTCTGTTTCTTGGACTTTGGAAATTACAGGACTACCAAAATCATGTCAAATGGTGCAAATGCCATATGCTTTCTTTATGTCTGGGAATGCTTAGCTACAGCGTTTTCACTATTGCATGTTTCACTGCAAACATCATGTCAATTGGGCTGCATCCTGATCTGAACCCAAACTGCTCCAATGTCATCTTACGTTCTACTATTTTGAGTATTCATTTTAAAATCACACTTTCCAGTACTTTCAGGAGTTTGTACCTGTACACTGTCTACAGTTGTAAATGTCCTTTTTTTTCTTGTGCATTAATACTAGAACGTTTTATTTTTCTTCAGATATATGAGATATGCCTTTCACTCCATACTAATATGACTACTTCCAGGAACCACTTATTTCCTAATGCATCCAGCACCTTGATCATATCTGCAATGACTTCATCTGAGCCTGCCACTTTCCAATTACTTAATTTTCATTTATGTTGTTCTTACATCTTCTCAGGAGGATTTGTCTTCCTCTTTCATTGTAGGCTGTGCATGGGGCAGTAGAGCTCCTGTGGGATTTTCTTCATTCACACACTTCCTGAAATACTCTTTCAGTCTTCCTTTAATGCCCTCTGGACTAATACCCAGATTTTACTAGATTCCATTCTAAATGTTATCTATGACACATTTTGCAATCTTTCTTTCATTGCCTTGCAACCTGATAGAACTTCCTTGATCCATCAGCTGATTCACCTTCCAGAAGGAAGTAGAGCTTCTCTGATGCCTTCTTCTTTGTCATTTTGACTGCTCTTTTAACCTTTGTAATAATCAATCAGTATTCCTTCTTGGCCTCATCCAGCTTTTCTATCTTTCACTTTTTTCTGCACTTCTTTCTGTTCATAACTTTCTGAACTTCTGCATTCTGTCACTAGTTTTTTTTTTATTTCCCTTATTTCTAAACTTGGCTTGGCACCATATTTGTTTGAGTAACTTCCAACATACTGTTTTGAGATACTTAGAGGTTCATGGGTTCATAGGTGTTTATGAGGCTAATGACCACAAGGGCTTTTCTAAGCCTAGCCAAGCATCCCAAATCTCTGACAACTTATGGTATCCTTGATAAGTATAAGCAGGGGCTTGAGAGGTGAAACATTTACAAGCAGGGACCTGGGAGATCAACCATTTACAGGGGAGGTGAAACATTTACAAGCAGGGACCTGAGAGATCAACCATTTACAGGCTAGTATGCTACCTGTGTTCATTAGAGACATAGGTGCCAAACCAGGGATGAATTTCCTATTCCACATCCAACTGTCCAAGTGACACTTGAATTGGGTTGAGGGAACTCTTCTTCACATGGATGGGAGCCTGCTCCAAAGAGGGGAAAGTCCTGGGATACATACCTGTCTCTGCAGTAGGTCCTATTTATATCACAGGCAAGGTTTAAGTCTTTAGAATGGGCAGTTCTGGTGCTGTTTGTTTTGCAGATATACAGAAGGTCAATCAGAGTGGTTTCTGCAATGCCCTGTATGCCAGGCATAGATCTCCCTTCAACAGTCTGTATGAGACAGAATGCACAGAGAGGGCCTTGAGGCGGTCTGCATAGGGCATGTTACTTGGGTCTATATTATAACATCAAAGTCTTACAACTTCGAATGTTATAATATTGGACCCAGTAGAGCAAACGCTGGAAATAGCGAAGCTGCAGAGCACCGAATACTTTCCTAGGGAAAGTATTTGGTGGGCCGTTTCTGCAGCTTCGCTATTTCCTCAACTGTGGAGTGAAGGTTACCCATACAGTCCTCATATCCTGCTCTATCCAGCCCAGTATGTACATTCAGGTCTCCCTTTATCAACACCTGCTCATTCTATTCCACTTTATCTAGAAGATCCTGCAACTACTGCCTGAATGAACTGCTTTCCTCACCATCACAATCTTTCTGTGGGACATGAGCTAAGATTATGAATGCCACCTGTCTTTCCACCAGAGTGTGATTGTCATGAGTCTCTCAGAAGACTCTCTCTCTCTCTCTCTCACTCTTAGAAATATAGCTATGTTATCTGTTACTCTGTGCAGCTTCTCAATCTGGTGCTCCTTTCCACTATGTCAGAGCTTAGGACCAAAAATATGCTCTTAGACTACAAACTGTGGTAAATGACTTACTACAAATGTAATAAGTGGCTTGCTACAGTTGAAATGCCATACATGAATTTCTCCAGCCATGAGGAGAGATAGAACATAATCATCCATTTATATTTCTGTACTATCACCCCATCAACATCTGTCAATTGTGCCCTAGCACCTTGTACTCCTGGCAACCACACTCTTGCACCGCCCTAGCAACACCTCTGCTCTCTCTGTCACCAAAATTCATGACTATGACACTGGACTGTTTATCTAATATTGAGACTGGTTAAGTACTACTGGACTGTTTATCTAATATTGTGATTGGTTAAATACTACTGGACTGTTTATCTAATATTGAGATTGGTTAAGTACTACTGGACTGTTTATCTAATATTGAGATTAGTTAAGTACTACTGGACTGTTTATCTAATATTGAGACTGGTTAAGTACTACTGGACTGTTTATCTAATATTGAGATTAGTTAAGTACTACTGGACTGTTTATCTAATATTGAGACTGGTTAAGTACTATCAGTGAGAGAATCCTGGAAAATGTTAGGCTTGAGGGGATCCAAGCCACTATATAAGGTGGACAGAATCCTAGAAGTGCATGGTCCAGAACACTTAAAACTCTGCTTATCTACTTCATTTGGAAAAGATCACTGAATACTTTTAAAGATTTATGCAGCATTTCAGATGCAAGATAACATTATAGAATACCTCTGTACTATTAGATAAAAATAAATTAGATCTTTGTGTATGAGCTTTAAGCTTGAGGTTCAGTCAGGAAACTTCTTGGAATATAATTTTTTTAAGTCTTAGCTAACCAAGACTGCACCTTTTGCATCAAATGTTACTAAAATAAAACTGCCTCATGTTGTACTACAATGCTCCTTATATGAGCTATGGAAATTTAAACTACAAAATACAGGAGGTACTCCTACAAAAGGTACAAATATGACGGGTCTACTTTAATTAAACAAAAGCGGAATCTGTTGAATATGAATCCGTTGGCACATAAACAGCGAAACATGGAAACGTCGAACGCACTAAATAGCAAAATCAGAAATGTCGAATTGTCATAGTTGGCCCATCTGCGGTATAGCTCCGTAAGGTAAGTGTGCGATAGTTACGGACCTTAGGGTTAGGGTGCGAGTTAAGGTAAGTGCATAGATAGGTAATGTATGTAAGGTTTAGTGTAGGGTTTTGTCAAGTGTATGTGTGTGGAATATTTACTTTGTGTGGGCATAGTTCTATAGGGTAAGTGTGCGGTAGTTATGGACCTTAGGGTTAGGGAGGGGTTAAGGGTAGTGCATAGATAGTTGTGTATGTGGGGTTTAGTGTAGGGTTACAAGTGGGGCTTTGGTGCTTTAATTTAGGCTTAGTAGTAGGGTTTTGGTTAGTGTATGTATGTGTTTTTTGTTGTTGTGTTTGCATAGGTAGTATGTTACGGGCAGTGGGGTTGGCCGACTATTGCGGTTTCAATGTTTAAATTTCGTGGTTTTGCGTGTTCGACGTTATCGTGATTCACTGTTTATGTGTCGACGGATTCGTATTCGATGGATTCTGCTTTTGTTTAATTAAAGTAGACCCAAATATGACACATGCCTCAATATGCAATTCAAATGAAGATTATGCAGTTAATGAGACTGCTGCAGTACGCACAGTAATTAATAATATTAGAAGAATTAAGTGAAAATAAAATGTAATAAATTCTTTTCTGTGAAGAATAGTATTTTGAATAAATGTATTTGTGTGATGATGGTTTAATTAAATGTATGAATTCCTTACAAATATTAGTAAAAACTTTGGCTGATGAAATTAGAAAAGCAAACTAAAGTCTAGTGGTCTAAGAGGGAGTCAAGCTACATGGTACTATGAACCTTCAGCTCTCATGCTCATGTAAAGGTTTCTCCTTATTCTCTGTTTTTTCACTCATGCTGTATGCCTAATATGCCATAACAAACAAGGCACCTTTCATTAAATTTACCGCACAACATATTCTGGTATAGATGCTTTCTTTGATGTTGTTCTGTGTTTGATTCCTCCAAGCTGCTAAATTTGCAGTGCTTGAAAAAATTAAATGTGCAAATCAGAGAAAAAAAAACATCATTCCTTTTAAGGCTGCAACTAAGTGATTTTTGTGAGGTGCAGGGTCAGGTCCCAGATAGTTTGTATTAATATGATTATTTCTTTAGTGCCACATGTGATTTATATGGCTTTGTAGTGGCTATATCCAGCACCCTTAGCTTATCAGCATTCAGAGGGAATAATATAACTAGTTAAATGCAATAAGATTTATTTGATTCCCTGTAGAAAATAAGTTTGCAATCAACTCTGGCAAATTCAAAGTCACCACTGCTCTATAGGTGCAAAGCTACAAAACAATATAACCCTTTGGAGAAAAATTCTTTTGACAAATAACATTGTCTGTAATAAACCAAAAGGGCAGAGTTAAATGTGATTTTATTAGTTAAATGTGCTTTTATTTAAAAGTGAAGTACAGTTATTTATTAATTTGTACTGTCAGCAGACTGGTAATTATTTATAGCACGCATATTATATTATGTCCAAGTCACAACTGGACTTTAACTAAATAACCCTTAGTCCTCTGAACCTTTGCATTACCTCCCTGTGAAACAATTGATTGTTTCAAGTATGGCTTACCCCTATGTATTAGGTCAACACAAGTAAGACTGTTTTCTTCCCAGGTATCTAAACACTATGTCAGCTCAGCCCATCTTGTGAGGCAAGATACAGGGGCAAACATGAAGCATCAGACATGAAGCATCTGTCATTTAAATGGTCCTTTTTTCCGAGTTTCTCTGCAGGCTCAGTCTTGTAGGTATCATGCTTGCAGGTGTCGACTTCAAACATCTAACTCACTCCAGAAACAGTAGGAGCCTTTTTGAACAGTGGATCAAAATGTCCAGCCCTACTCATGCGGAAAGCAATAATGGGAGACACTGTCTCTTTTACCACATTTGCTAGCATTGTGTGTTTACTAGCAAAGCTAAGAAAAAAATGCATTCCTCAGCTATGACATGATGCTCCTTCTTCCGACAGGTGAGCAGTTTACTTATTTATTTATCATGCTTACTTTTGGAATTTTTTGAGGTGAGAATGCCATACCATTGTTTGAATATTATAAGTAATACTTGAGAGATTTTTATGACTAATGCTTTCTATGTCCACTTTTCTGTATATATTACAAGAATATTAGCTTGATACTAGACAGTCAAATTCTCATATTTTTTTTTTAGTGATACAAGTTATATCATAGTCAATAGAAAAATCTGTTTTGCCTAGACTGAGTCACATTTGCAACATTCTGATGAATTTTTCACTAATAATTTTCAGACTTTCAGGAAATATCAGCCATCTACTGCGATTAGACTAGACAATAATTTATTTGCTAATGAGCCAACTACATGCTAAAGAAAGTGATGCCTTCAGAGAGATCTTAGTTGCTAGCTACCTCTGTGTGATGGTCTTATGCAATAGGAGTGGTACTCCAGCGATGCTAATTTGACTCACTGCAGAGACAGTTTGTGTATAACATATAGGCCAACAAAAATAGAATGTGTAGATAGAGTACACATCTCTCTTGTAACTAGATAAAACCAGACACCATAATTCAGAGTTGTACTGCTGATATCAATTTGATGTACTTAATACCTCTCATGTAGACTTGCAATGTAGCATAATTCCTGTGACGGCACCACATATGGTCTAAGCTAGCAATGAGAATATGTAAACTGGCAACAGACGCTTCACGGTAGTATCACCACCAACAAAAGAAACGGCTTGGAAAACTTTTTGCTTTTTCATGCAGGTTATAACAGAAGACTACAAGGTGTTCCAGAGTTAATGCAGAAGTTAAGAATTCTAAGACTTTATGAAATACCAACTCTTCCTACTGGGGATTATGCTCAATACCGTGGCAACATCCACAAGGAATTCAGAATGTTGTTCTACCCACACTTAGTGCAAGAAACTCGTAATACTGTCCTACCCACACTTAATGCAAGAAACTAAGAAAGAGGCTCTGTTTTGTTTTTTGCCGAACACCCCTAATTTTTGTCTTATATTTTTTCTTTGCCCATTGTAAACATTTTAAAAATGTTGATTTCTGTTAAAACACTAGAGTCAGTCAATACTGTTACACATTAGTTTCATACTGTTTATTTGTAAAATATTTGTTGATGAAAACCTATTGTTCTACTAATTTGATAACAGAAGTGGAGTAATATTTAAAAAGCATCCCTAATTTTGAGCCTTTATCCCTCATTATTTCTGGCTTTGTTCAAAAGTTGAAAGGTATGCCTGCACTTAATAAAAGAAACTCAAAATGTTACCCTAACCACACAATGCAAGGACCTCAGAATATACCCTTACCAACATTTATAGCAAGGAATATAGAATATGGTCCTACCCACAATTAATGTAAGGAATGCATACTGCATCCATGCCCTCACTTCATACAAGCAGCACAGAAAGTAGTCCTAAGCACACATAATGAGAGGAGTGAAGAATATGTCCCTAACAGGGCTGACCATAATAATATTAAACTAAACAGCTGTATATGGTTCCATGAATTGAAGATGAGGGACACATTTTCCTTTCTATTTCATTTTTTTAAGTCCGGAACTTGCATTGAGATGAGGTAATTCTGAACAAATGGTCATGATACACAATTCTGCTACCCTTGCTGTGCAATTTCTTTTTTTAAATCTGACTTTATTTTGCAATACAAAATCTTAAACATTGGCATTTCCATTAGTGGCATTCAGAAAAGTTAAAAATGTCTCTCTATTGAAATGTCGGCACTTGAAATGTTGAGTGCTGACATGCTGGAAAAAAGACTAGAAATGCAGAACAGCAAATCTCAAACATCACCATTGTCCTTTAAATTTATTTTATTGCGGAGGAGCAAGCATCCCCTCCACTGAACATATATATATATATATATATATATATATATATATATATATATATATATATATATATTTATGTATACACTGACTCTGAGATCACCATACCTTGGAGAAAAAGGAATATTCTGAGAAATGGCCATCTCTGACTTAATATATGTTAGTCTGTTGTTCAGCCATTAAGTCTCTGTGTTTTGGGACTCACTCTAGCAGGTATGGGTGAATAGATATCAGATGATCTATGCCCTGACAGATATATCAATTTCATTTGCAAATAACTGTGTGTCTGCTCACCTCCCCAATATCGCTGATGATTCAGTGGCACTTTTGTACTGCCCCCCCAGCATGAAGATTGAGAAAAGTAGTGAATTAGAAGGCAAAAGCTTCATATTGTTTCTGGAAAGAGCACAGGATGTATTGTAGAACTAAAGTGAGAAAAATGCCAATAAAAACAGAAAAATAAGAGATCTGTGCACTGTATTAGAAGGGAAGTGTTTGTAGAAGCTTAATTTTTTTTCAGAAGACTACTTTTTAAAACATATTTGTAGCTATTTTCCTTTTTACATTTCACTTAAGTCACTAGTTCAGGCTATCAGTGTTTCCTTTGTGTAGTTAGTTTACCACTTAGAGAAGTGTGGAGCTATTTCTCACCAAGCGAATTTAAGGACAATTTGATTTCTCTCATCATCCTGCTCACTTCTTTGCACAAATACATCTCTACCACTATGTGATTCACATTCTTTAGAAGCAATGTTTTGGGTCATGCTTAGCAACATGGGAAATATAATATATATTTCAATGGACCAGAGTATCATATTGAAAGAGGTGAGGTCAGACAGACATTGTGTTGCTAGGAATGACAGACATCAGCTTGTCAATCAATAACTACAGTCTGAGATGTCAATGAATTGACAGGCAGTCCAGGTAGATATGAAAATGTTACAGAAAGAATACAGACTGTAAACAACATGTTCTATGCATATCTCCTCAAAGCCTTATCTCTTTATTCAGTTTTATAAAGACTGTTGAGAGGCAATCTATGTCTGGTATACAAGGCATCCTTGGACCCTATTCTGATGGACGTTTTTCACATCCACAAAACAAATAGCATCGGAACTACTCGGTCTAAGGACTTGAACATTGCTTACGATATAAATAAGCCATGCTAGTGGGGCTGGTATGTGTCTCAGAGAATTCACCTCCTCTGCTATAAGCTTCCTATACCTGTGAAGCAGAGTGTTTCTCTAACCTTATTCTAGTTTAACCTGGACCAGTGAATGGGAAATTGGAAATTCCTTCCAGGTCTAGCACCTATATCTCTAATGGACAAAGGTAGTCTTTAAAGTCATACCCTAGCTAACATATACCCCTTAAAGTAAACTCTGAGGCAGAACAAACTTGCAAGATACATTTGAGATGCATGGTTAGACTTACAAAAGTCCCAGTGGTTATTAGCCTGCTATACACCTATGAACCTATAATCACACCTCAAAAATGCAAAGTGTATCATTGGATTTGCTTCCCTAAATGTACCAAGGCAAAGTCATACCTCTCCACCTCCTAGAGAAATAAATCTGGACAACACCATAAATAATGGGGGAACAAAGGCCCAAAATTAGGAGAATTTTTAAATATTGCTCTTACAAACTTAGAAAGTTGATAGAATAACAGTGTTTTTGCTAGCATGAATTTTCTGAAGGGTATGAAGTCTAAACCTCCAACGTCTGTCATTATTTTCTGACTTCAGTCTTTAATAACTTGCCGATGATTTGCCAGAAAATTACTATTTTATGAGATATGGACCAAAAATATGAGGCAAAAATTTGGACATTTTGTGAAAATCTGTACAGCTGAGAAGTATGGGCAAAGTCACACCTTTAATGAATAGATTAAAATGAGGATTTGTCTGTCTCATAACAATTAATAAGCTGTGTGTTTTGCATGTACCCTGCCACTGGGCTGATCTCTGATACCCTAGGATCTCTGTTCTACTGAAGTATCAGCTGGAAGTCTGACTTCTATGTGATTTCTATGAGAATCCCATATATTTTACAAAATCTACATCTGCCTTATTCCACCCATTGCATCGTGCTTGGTTACATCCTCTCAGAGATGGGGTTTATAATCCACTTTAAAATTACTAGATGCCATGCCGCCTGTAGTCTGGTCTGTAAATGCATATATTTGGTTTATAATATTACATATGAAATAACCACATATGAGAAAAGAGAGCTGCTTAAAAACATCTAATGCCTGCCATGATCCAACAGCATTTTATCAGGTGGAATGTATCTACCACATAACCCCATTGCAACATGGACGCTTCTACCTTGCAAAATCTTGTCAGGAAAGCAATAGCACCTTCACTAAGACCACATCCACAGTGGGTTTCCTTATCCACCTTTGCCACGAGACAGGAATACTATCTGACATACACCTAGCTTGAGCAAGATTGCAGAGTGTATTCTAACCCTTTCGGCAAAAGCTGATATTAGAAACCAAAGTTATGCCTGCAGGCAAAGAACTTGTCATCTTTGCTGACCCATGGGGAATTTTAGCACAAAGAAGATCTAAAAATAAAGGACTGAAATTTTAATAAGAGCCTGTTGGTGGTTTCAATAGATAAACAGCCTACAGAATTCAATGCTGGAGGCAAAGTCATAACTTTCAAACCAAACTAGAAAGAACAGAATTAGTTTACATCATGGAGCACAAAAAAATCCATGTGCATTACCAAAGAGGTGTAATTGACTAAGATATGTGAGGTCACTTTATTTCTAACCATGAGCTCCAAGCGACATTGTGCTAGACTTGCTTCTTGGAAGCAGAGAAACCCCTACAGAGGAATGAAAATAAGTTTGGCATTTACAGATTTGGTTACACTGCTTTTAAAACTGGAAAGTCCTTGCCCTCCAAAATATTGTGATGTCTGTGCACAACATACAGTTATCTGTATAAAACTGGGCAAAAACAGAAGAGGAGTGAAAATAATACCCTGTCCCTTAAGTACGTGCTGAAATAGAATGAGAAGGGCCAAAGTGGCAGAAGCCTGAATAGCAGGTTCAGAAAGAAGACGTAAAGTATGTTTTCTCATATCTCAAATGCAGAGGGTAGTGACTAAGGAACTTATTTTGTTACACTAACTGCATTTCAGGTTTGGCGCTTTGGTGTTGGGACATACAAATAGACATTCTGATATAATATCATAAATATTTTAAAATTTTAAAGGTTCTAGCACCTGAAATGATGAAGCTGCAGTTTTGCTATGTTTAGTAAGGTTGAAAGGCATTTTTATGAATTTCTTTCATTGTGTTTTGTGCTCACCTGTTTAGAAAAATAAACATAATTGTGAAGGCCATAGTTCTAATTCTAGTCAAGACTCAACTTTTTTCTTTCATTATTTTATCACTGCTGTAAGCTTAGATTGGAACCTCAGCCCCAACAAAACCAAGCTCATGTTGTTCCATCCCATTAGACATACTTTTTACCCCACCCCTCATTTAACATTATATCCATGAACAATACCATCATTGCACCCACAGCTCATACTAAACTTCTAGAGGTTGAGATAGACAACAATATGAGATTTGAAATTCGCATTTCCCAAACCATGAAAAAGTACACAAATCTTGGTACTCTAGATAGAAATGAGCAATACTTTACAAAAGACACAAAAGCAACTATTGCTCAGACACACCTTATCTCAACTCTTCTCTATGCCTCACCACTTCTTACAAACCTAAGAAAATCCGATTTAGCAAAATTGGACTCCTGTTATAACAAAATTGCCAGGTTTGCAAACTCTCCCTCCAAGATACATCACTGTACTTCACTCAAGCAACTTAAATAGTTAGAACTTCTACAACTCCTACTTTATAATCAATTAACTATGGCCCATAAAATCCTCTCTCTACCAGAAAAAAGCCCTGCTCTTCAAAATTTACTACACCCCATGCTCCAGTAATAGGACTCTTCACTCTAACAATGAATCCCTCGTAAAGCTAACCAAAGCCAGTAAGGTAGCTGGAGACTCCCACTTCTCAAGTTATATAGCTAAAATCTGGAATGCAGTACCTACTAACATATCATCTACTACCTTATCTCATTTTAAAAATACTAAAAACTCACTTATCTAAAACATGGTTATGCTCAGGCACTACTCCTGCTTAAACTTGCTTTTTTTCTCTTAAACTAATATCTTAGCCCTCGAAAATGAAAAATTGTATTCAAAATCTGTAGAACAGAAAATAATACTTGTAAGGAAAATTTTACTTCCCCTCTTAGGTCTTGCAAATGACACCCACAGTTTCCTAATACATAAATGACTTACCCTTTCTTGCCATTGAGAGACCCACCAAATTTTAATCTAGGAATGCCTTAACCTCCCTTGCTTTAACTCTGTATATAATCTTACTCTACTCTTTGGTATACATTTCTCTGTGCTATCAAAAGTATAGCTCTGTGATATAAAAATACATGAAAACTGTACATGTAAACTAAGGCAATGTACACTAAAGTGAACAAGTAGATTTTTTTGGAGCTATTGTCCCTGCTATGAATCTACAGATAATCTTATACATCTCTCTGTGACATAAATTGCATTTCTCTGTATATTATTAATGTTGCACTCAGGGTATCTACAGTATAGTAAACATGTATGTATTTTATGGAGCTTTTCTCCCCCGGCCTCTTCTGAAAAACAACTTGTGTCCAGTCGGACTTTCCCGGTAATCAAATGTAAAATAAAAACAAATAAAAAATGTGCTGTGGCAAGACACATTCCATTCAAATCTACTGCGATGTCAGACACACACACATACACACACCTCCAAAACAAAAGCAAAACATTATGGAGAGCAAATGTGTCGAGGACTTTTGTAGACAGCAACATTGGGGTACAGGATGCTGCTGCTGGTTGCTACAGAAAATAAGAGAGGGCACATATTATTCATTTATTTATTTTAATAAGGCAGTATGCTAGCTGAACAGAAGACTTAAAAGCCCACCACTTCAGGCCACTGAATGGCTGTCACACAGGAAGGACCCATGGCTCACAAACAGGAACTAGGAATTAAGATTGCAGAGACTGCCTCCACAAAGAGACCTGTCATTAATGGAGTCCCCAGGGCTGTCTGCTAGGTTCGCTCATCTTTGGCATCTAATTTTTGGAAGTCAAGGTCAATGTCAAGCGGCTCTGGCTTACCAAGTTTCCAGATGATTGCAAGCAAGTGACAATCATCAACCCCCCCCCCCCAAGATACTAACATCTTACAGAAAAGACTAACACAGGCAAATGACTGATGACAAAGCCACCGCTTAAAACTCCAATGCCAAAAATGTATAATAGTATCTTTTGGGAAGTCAGACACCATGGAGAAATTACCTCATTAACAAAACACCCTTATAATTAGACACTGTTTTCAGGGATTTGGGGACTCATATATATATATATATATATATATATATATATATATATATATATATATATATATATATATATACTTTCAACCAACATATGTCTAAGGTTGTAAGAGAATAATTTTATGTCACTCAACTTATAAATAAGGGAATGGTCTAGGTCCAGGGAAGTCATGAAGCCACTGTTCTCAGCCATCATCAGAAAAATCATTGAGTATAATGTCCCTTTCTGTATGTACCTGACCAGGCATATGCAATGACTGGAACATCCACAGAGGTTCCTCACAAACAAGAATATTCGGTGTAAGCACACTGTCCTATGCAGATTGCCTAAAAGCCATATCTCTACACTCTGTTTCCTACAGACTGCTGGGAGGCAATTTTTGCCTGCCATACAGGGCATCCTTGGATACTGCTCTGATGGATCTTTTGCATATCCATAAAATGAACAGCACTGTAACAACTATATCTAAGGATTTAAACTTTGTTTGTGATTTAAATAGGACTTGTTGGATGGACTGGACTCTATTTCAATCAATCCACATTCATCCATGTGAAGCAAAGCCCTTCCTTAACACTGTTCAAATGCAAACTAAACCAGTGAATGGGAAACTGGAAATTCACTCTTGATCTGGCACATGTCTCTGATGGATACATATATATATATATATATATATATATATATATATATATATATATATTACACCCCTTAAAATAACCTCTAAGACACAAGAACCTGTGGGATACATTTGGGTTGCATGGCTAGGATTATAAAGGCCCCAGTGGTCATTAGCCTAGTATACACTTATGAATCTGTAAAGCATTACTTCATGAAATCAAAAAAAGAATTTCCTGTGAGTCTGATGATCTTCAATAAAAGAATGGTATGATTAAAATAGTCCATAACATATACGTGAAAAAAATCTCAATTTGTTCTATAATTTTAAAGGTCTATTTGTTGGTCTGGGTTATTTGATGTGTGCACATTATTCATATGCATCAGCTGTGGGAAGAGAATGAAAGAATAAGATTGTAGGTACAAGCATTAGAAGTGAGGTTTTACTGCTTGGGGTCACTGGGCCTACTCTTCATATGAACATATCTCCGAGGGGTGACACTGCTTCTTTGGATAGATATATATATATATATATATATATATATATATATATATATATATATATATATATATTTATTTATATACATATATATATATATATATATATATATATATATATATATATATATATATCAGAGTAGTTTGTTTTATTAGATAAACATAATATATTAATTTTTTTACCAGGAAAGTCGACTTGGAACAAAGCCAGTTTTCGGCAGAGGCCCAGGGAGAAACACTCTAGATGCATGTTTTTGTAATGTGGGAGGAAATCGGAGCACCCAAAAGAAACCCATACAGACACAGGGAGGACATGCAGACTCCTTACAGAAGGCACCCTAGCCGATAATCAAACTGGAGAACCTCTTGCTGTGAGGTGACAATGCAACCACTGCACGACTGCGCCGTCCATAATTATGAAAAGTTTAAATATTTCATTTTGTAGAATATTACAAAAAAATTAAAAAAAAAAATACTGGGATGGGTCTTGAGTAATAAATCTGCTTTATGGAATTGGGAGTAGATCTAATGATCAGGGTGGGGCCACTGAGCCCTTCACTCCAATCTCTTTTTCTCTTTAGGCTGATTTTTTGCCTTTTTTGCACCCAATGCAAAAAATATGGAATTTGGACCTACCCACACAATATAAGGAATGGGGAATGTGGCCCTATCTGTAATTAATGCAGGAAATGTATTCATCAGTCCTTATATTGCCTTCTTGTGTCTAAAACAATTGACAAACTGTGTGAGCAAATTATGCTCCCAGAGCAGCATGTGTCCCAGATTTATTATTGACAGAGCTGATGGTATGGTTTTAAATGTAATTTGGATGACACTGATTAATGTACTACTTGAATACATTGAGTGGGCTATCTTTGAATCATCACTAACTTTTTGGTTGTCTATTTTTCTGCAAAGATTTTACGATATGGTGAGTTGCACTGCAATGTATTGTATTATGCGAGCTGCTAATGTGCTTATTGGCATTCTTTCCCTTTTTCTTTACTCCTGTGCCCAAGGAGTTCATAAATATAATTTCAGGGGGTATTGGAGAGCTTGCCCACAACATCACGGGGTACAGAGGAAAATTTTGTTCTATTTGTATAGTTTTTTTGGCTCAACATTTTCAAAATTAAATTTTCTGTAAATGATGAGCCAAAAAAAAAAGATTGTTAATGGGTCATAAGTAAACTCATTCAGTATACATCTTTTTAGTTGTATTGTAATACGTATTCATGTGTCAGTTGTGTTGTTCTCAATATAATTGACCATATGGAAGAGGTGTGCTCATTCCATGATCACAATGCTAAAGACCAGGGCCTTAAAACCAATTAATTTGATTTATCCTTTTGTTACACAGGTAAATGATTTGGTTTTCAGACCCTTTTCAGCAATGACCAGGCCATAAGATCAAGCATAAATTCAGTATATATGAAAAATGGGGAGTAACTGATTAACCAGCATGTTTCTGAGAGCAAATTTAAAAACCCATGCTGACCCAGAGATGATATGCATACTGTACCTACACAATCTCAGGCTTTCAGGATTGAACTTGGGCCTGGAGTTGTGCGGCAGAGATTTTACCACTAAGACACCATGACTAAAAATGGTTTCTCACAAATACAGTTGCTTGACTGAAAACCACTGCAGCTCCGAGTTTTCACTTATTACTGAGCTACAACAGTCTTGAACTGACTAAACTACTTTGGGATGTGCAGAGAGTACAGCCTCCTGCGTAAGCAGTTTGTGAACGTGAAACATTTGAAAGTCATGCCTTTTATTTTGTTCTAAATGCACAGTTACTTTCATTTAATTTTTCAGGGATATTATCTTTAGCATTGCAGCAGTGAAACCTATATAGCAGAACTCAGTGACAGGTCAGGTCTCTATCATCCTTAGTGATACAGCCAGTAATATGCTCATAATGGATTTCTGGACAGTATAGTTGAATTCCCATGTGAGAAGCTTCTGATATTCACTTGCATCCATTTCCCAAAGTACATGTACTATGTTCCTGTGTAATGGTGATCAGTAATTCTTGGCATAGCTACTGGCTACATAGTAAAAAAAAAACAGTAAGGCACTGAAGAGAAGAGAATGCTTCAGAAGTCTGACTTAAATGGATCACACTAAAATGACAAGTTATTATTATGGGTGGTTTGGTTTCATCTCCCTGTTGTGGCCCTTCTGTCTTATCTCTGTATATAATTCTGCCAACTATTCATGTTTGCACTTTATCCATTATTAGTAGAGCAAGGAGCATAGTTCAATTTAGCATCAGACATCTTCAAGCCCAAACTTCGTAAGACAATCAGCATACTTTATATCACTGCGCATCCAACTCCTCGACGAATTCTTGAATACACTATGCTTACTTATCTTCTGCATATGTCTCAAGCATTTTGTGTTTTTAACACTCAGAATGTAAGATGCATTTGAATACACCTCACTGAACTACTAAACGTTTAAGCTGAAAGACGAATGAAACATGCAAATAATTTAATATAAGTTACTATCAATATTAAACAATAGGATACCAAAATATAAACAAGTTGCAATCCATAGAAAGTTAGTGTTATTTTTACCAGAGAGCATACATGATCTTGTAACCAGAAAACGATTTAACAACATGGTGCTTCTTTAACTTAACTTATGTTTATGCTGTTTCCTGTCATACAGGGCTTTGAGTCATACATATTACACAAGCCCTGTTCAGGTTAATACACAGCATTATATTATATACCGAAGTTATGCCTTTGACAACAATAACATTTACGGTTATGCATTCTGTCGTGTAGCTTTAAAATTATTGCCAAAATTACAGTGCACACTGTATTCCACATTCCAATCTATTCCAGAATGAATAAGAAGGTATGAGCATTACAGTTACAGTTACATGTTTTTCTGAATGGTCCACTGTTTAGCAGACAAAAGGGAAGTAATGTATCAACAGCACTGCTGAGTCTCAGCTTGAGTACACTAAATTGTGGGACCTTGAAAAATCATTAAAGCCAATCAGAAATAAGAAAGTTTTTTTTTTCTTTCTTCAAGGCTGCCTGAATGCACCTCAGCACTCCACAATATTTCAGGCTTGCTGATATACATGTGTCACTGTTATTTGACAAATAGCATGCATTAATTAGGTGGGAGACTTGTGAGATTGCTGTTATTAACTGAAAGAAGATGGGTTGAATTTAATTGTGTGTGACATCAAAGTCAAGTGACTGATATTTCAAGCATCATTTAAAATGTTTGATATTGAAGCCATTGTACTCACACAAAGACTGCCTGAAAATATAACAGAGACGGATGGGAAAGGAATAGTTTAATGCATATTTTCAATCTATCTTCAAACACTGAGCTTTCTAGGTAAGAAAGCTATAGCCTGTACTAAAAGCACATTCTTGTGATTAAATTTAACATATGTTTTAATCATATTTTAAAATACTTGACCAGTCAGGTTGGCCAATAATTATTAGAAATTCTCAGTATGTTGTATCATATGGGGCAGTCCAGTATAAAGTAAAATGAAAAAAAAGAATGCACAGATTTTAAAACATAGTGCAAATGTGCCCATCCTGTTTGTTTGAGAAGGGCAATGGAACTATTTTTGATTTTTTTTAAATAAAATAACACTGCTTTTGTATACAAATAAATCATGTATGAGGCATTATCACAATGCAGTTTCAAAATCAAATTAAGTACTCTTAAGGAATCATATTCTTGAAAATGGCAACTCAGTAATAATATAAACCATTCTGAAAAATATCTCTCAGTCAAAAAGAACATGCTTAATCAACACACTGGAGAATAATTTTTGAGACCTTTAGTTTACATTTTCTGGAAACAAAATGTGCATATATTATGCTTTGGTAATCATATTTAAAAAGACTTAAAAAAAATCATTCTTGCCTACCCACATTGTCAGTGCAATTAATGACAGCAGCACATCCACATGGCTTCCGGTAACATAATGTTCTGCTGACACTCTATGTGATGTACGAGGCATAACGTTGGCCTGCATTTTGTTGCCCTGTCAGATTGCCCTAACTACAACTATATACCATTCTTTCAATCATATTACACCAGTTCTAATTTAAATTCACATTTGATCCAGAAAATATTAAGCTTATGAAACATTTAAGATAATAATCTGTTTAAACAGTGAATAAAAAGACTATTCTTAAATCAAGCAAACCATGATAAAGATGACAGCTATTTCTTATGCTGTTTGTAACAAAAATGGACCTTAAGCTTTGATGTTTTCCATTAGGATGTATTCATGTAAAGCCAATCCAGTGAGGTCCTGACAACTTTTTCACAAGAGAATTTCACTTTCAGCAAGAAATGTAATGCTTTCTTGGTTCAATTTCTAGATTCAAATATAAGCAGCTAATCAGGAAAAAATGTGATTCGATACAATCAATATTGTTAGTTATTTTAAAACAAGAGATAGCTTTAAATCATTGTTCCCTTCTATTTTAAGTGCAAACATATTCAAAATAGATGCTAAATTTGAATAAATGGGAACAGAAGTACTGTCCTCAGCTTTCCTACTTGTTAAGATTCAGTGTGCAGTCAGCGGTTACAATAAATTGCCTAATTATATTGGTTTTTATGTACTAAGATGTTAAGGATATGTGACCACAACAAAATGCATCTGTTTCAGGTGCTCCTTTATTTAGACTCATGTTTATTATTTAATGTACACTTAAAATTTATTCTGACAATAAAACTGTTTACTGTTTTCTGTGACAAATTACTTAATATTCAACAATATTAATGGATATTCATACTTACTTATATTCGCACTACATTCCTATTACTGAAATACATATTC
The DNA here is from genome assembly GCF_019279795.1 of Protopterus annectens. Taxonomy (NCBI): domain Eukaryota; kingdom Metazoa; phylum Chordata; order Ceratodontiformes; family Protopteridae; genus Protopterus; species Protopterus annectens. The sequence continues at coordinate 247,007,182 of NC_056734.1, forward strand.
CAGAGCCTACTCAATATTCTACCTGATTCTATAAATACCTACTGTGTCAAAGGCAGTTTCTGAAAACTGTAAACAGGAGACATCTTGTATGATGGTCTTTCCAGATGCATGATTTATTCAAACTATACCTAGACATCGCCTCGATGATGCAATATACATACATGAAAATTAGTAGTTATATTTCTTTGTATATAGTATGTACCGTACTTATGTGTTAGAAGTTATCACATTCCTTTGTATATTCTGTGTACAGGTGTTCAGTAAGAAACTATGACACTGAGACGCAGGGTAGGCTCATGACAGATTAAGCTATTGGATTAAAAAAAAAAAAAAAAAAAAAAAACAATATGGCACAGAAATACCATGGACAACACCATTGCTCTATATTTCCTGTCACTAATCAAAGGGGTTTGTATGTAAATGAGCTATAGTGAATAATAAGAGCTTATGTGACATAATATGACAAGAAATGCTTTGTGGAGTACTGAAGTATATGGGCTAAGATGACATAGTGCATTAAGACTACTACATACATTGCCAGATGGTAAGGGCTGGTATAACATATTGGAAAGTACTTCAAATAACTCCATATGACAAGGGCTTAGCTTTAGCTAACATGTGTAGAACTATCATGTTTTGTAGTAAGGATGTATTTTATATTACATGTCTTCAACTACTTGAAACAATACTGTATAGAAAGGATTTAGCTCATATAATATATCCAGAACTACTCTATACAATGCTGAATGGTAAGTGCTTAGCTGACATGACACATTCAAAACTACGTCTTACAATGCCATACAGTAAGTGCTTAGCTGGCATGACACATCCAGAATTACTTCTTACAATGCTGCACGGTAAGTGCTTAGCTGGCATGACACATCCAGAATTACTATTTACAATGCTGTACATTAAGGACTTAGCTGATATCATCCAGAACTACTTCTTGCAATGCTGTATGGTAAGGACTTAGCTGACATGACACATCCAGAACTACTATTTACAATGCTGTATGTTAAGGACTTAGCTGATATCATCCAGAACTACTTCTTACAATATTGTATGGTAAGTGTTTAGCTGACATGACACATCCAGAATTACTTCTTACAATGCTGGACAATAAGGACTTACCTGGCATGACACATCGAGAACTACTTTTTTCATTGCTGTACAGTAAGTGCTTAGTTGACATGACAACTCCAAAACTACATCTTGCAATGCTTTGCGGACATGACACGCCTAGAACTATTTCTTGCAATGCTGTATAGTAAGTGCTTAGTTGACAAGACAACTCCAGAACTACTTTTTACAATGCTGGACAGTAAGAACCTACCTGACATGACACATCCAGAAGTACATCTTACAATGCTGTATGGTAAGGACTTACCTGGCATGACACATTCAGAACTATGTCTTACAGTGCTGTACGGTAAGGACTTACCTGTCATGACACATCCAGAACTATGTCTTACAATGCTGTATGGTAAGGACTTACCTTGCATGACACATCCAGAACTATTTCTTACAATGCTGTACGGTAACTGATTAGCAAGCAGGACACATCCAGAACTACTTCTTACAGTGCTGTATGGTAAGGGCTTAGTTGACATCACATATCCGGAACTAATATTTACAATATTGTATGTTAAGGACTTAGCTGATATCATCCAGAACTACTTCTTGCAATGTTGTACGGTAAGTGCTTAGCTGACATGACACATCCAGAACTACTTCTTACAATGCTGAACAATAAGGACTTACCTGGCATGACGCATCCAGAACTACGTTTTTCATTGCTGCACAGTAAGTGCTTAGTCGACATGACAACTCCAGAACTACATCTTGCAATGCTTTGCGGACATGACACTTCCAGAACTATTTCTTGCAATGCTGTATAGTAAGTGCTTAGTTGCCACGACAACTCCAGAACTACTTCTTACAATGCTGGATTATAAGGACTTACCTGGCATGACACATCCAGAACTACATCTTATAATGCTGTACTGTAAGGACTTACCCGGCATGACACATCCAGAACTATGTCTTACAATGCTGTATGGTAAGGACTTAACTTGCATGTCACATCTAAAACTACTTCTTACAATGCTGGACAATAAGGACCTACCTGACATGACGCAGCCAGAACTCCTTCTTTCAGTGCTGTACAGTAAGTGCTTAGTTGACAAGACAACTCCAGAACTTCGTCTTACAATGCTGATGCACATAGTGCTGTAGGTGCTTGGTAATATAAAGCACTGATTTCAATGACTAGTTGCTGACTAAAGCACTGTGATAGTGTGTTATACATTCTGCAAGTTTTAATATCAAGCACAATGATCAACAACTGGAAATAGAGGTAATTAGTCACTTATCCATCTGGAGGGCTTCTCATATCAATGGCATCACACGATGGTTTAGTGGCACATTGATTGTTGTCCTGTCTCAATATTTTGAGAAGGTTGTAGAAGTATTATCCTGTAAGTACATTGGACCTCTTGAACTGATGCACAGCCTTCTTTCTGGCACATTATAGAAACATATCTGTAGGAACAAACACTGAAAGTTAGAACATTTCAGAAAAACATTATAGAATCTTCATTAATTTCATTCATTCAGTCCTCAAACATTTACCTGTCTATTCTAGTGTAAGGTTGTGTGGAAGCTGAAGTGTATCCTGACACTTGGTGGGTGCAAAACAGAAAACCTGTCCCATTCCTTGAATCCGTCACAGGCCCTCACACCTCCAACCCATCACATACCCACACATGCACACACACACACACACACACACACACACACACACACACGCACACACACACACAAACATGCATGCAGATGCACATACACATATGTTCACACATGTTCATGCACACGCACACACACATGCACACAAACATACCTGAAATGCAAACTCACACACACACACACACACACACACACACACACACACACACACACACACACACACACACCATAGGTTCATAGGAGGTTACTAGGCTATTGGCACTAGGGCCTTTATAAGCTTAGCCATGTTATATCCTTGTTCCCTAACTGACCAAGTTGTTTGATCTATATTTGCAGCGTGAGTCTATGATCAGTACTGACTGCCCTTATCCAGGAGGGACATAGGTGAGACCCCCCAGGGTAAAGTTACAGTTTTCCATCCAGTTGTCTAAGTTACTGTTAAACAGGGTAATTAAGCAACTCTGTTTTATGTTAATTGGGAGTTTGTTTCAGAAGAGTGGCAGTCTCTGGGAGACGTATCTGTCTTTCCAGCATGTCTTGTTTACGTCCCAGGCTAGGTTAAGATCCCTAGACTGAGTGAATCTTGCCCCATTGGACTGCAGATATACAGAATTTCTATTAGGGTAGGGTCCAAGACTGCTCTGTAGGCCTGTCACAATTTTCCTCTCAGCAGCTTTTAAGATGCAGAGCACAGTGACAGGGTCTTCAGTCTGTCCATGTAGATCATGTGTTGAAGGCCCTGAATTTTCTTGGTAAGAAACTTCTGAGGTCTCTCCAGCTGCTGCAGGCATCTGGTGACATACATACAGAAGGGAGCATTGTACTCTGTTAGTGGTTTGATGAGGGATGAGTACAGGGGAGTTATAACATCCTTAGCTCTGGATGCAATGCCCTTACTTATGAAATGTGCAACATAGAAGGCCTTCCTTACCACTGTGGATACATGATGATCAAAGTTAAGGTTGCTATCAGCCTGTGTTCTCGCATCTCTCACCACAGGGTTTGAGCTAAGGAGGGTATGGCTAATACTGTAATTTGCAGGGACTTCCTCTTTGCTGAAAGGATTATAATGCATTTTTTTTGTGTTTAGTTTAAGTCTTTGACTTTGGCATCAGTCATTTGTCTGTGCAAGCCCTTTTTGTAGTATGTCAACATTGTTGAGGGACTCAATGATTGCACCCAGGTTGCAATCATCAGTGAACTTGATAAGCCATAGGCTATCTATTTTTGTCTTGACTTCTGAGAAATAGATTGTAAACAGTAGGGGGTCCAGCACAGATCCTTGTGGTACACCACAGATAACTAGTCTGCTGGTAGACATGGAATTCCTAAATTTGAGTGTATGCATTCTGTTGGTGAGCCAGTTGACTACCCATCTAGTGACATATGGGTTAATTCCCAGCTGGGTGACTTTCTCAATTATGTCTGAATGGGGGGATTGTGTCAGAAGCTGTATGTACTGTTTGGCCTTCATCCAGGACTTGGTGACATTCTCAAAGAATTTCACCAGATTTAATAAGCATGATCTACCCTTAATACAGCCAAACTGGGTTGGGTCAAGAGTTTGAAGGTCACCTATGCCTTTGTTGGTAAGGTCCATGAAGATTCTCAACATGGCCTTACAGATAAGGCTGGTTATGCTTATGGGTCTATAGTTCCCGGGGTTGGTTGATGAACCCCTTTTCTGCAAGGGAATTACTGTTGCTGCTTTCCACTCTGCTGGGACAAAGCCAGTACTTAGACTGCGGTTGAAGAGAGTACCAAGTGGCTCCTCTAGGTCCTGTTTTAGACCATTTAATAGGCAGCCTGGGATGTTATCCAGTCCCATAGAGGCTGTGTTTTTGGCGATGGAGAGTGTGTCTATAACCTGCCCTTTGGAGATACTAAGTAGAGGACTAGTGACATATATGTCATTTCTTCAAACACAATATTGCAAACCCAGAAATCAGTGAATTTGGCTACTCAAAAGTAAAGGAAATACCTAGCTACAAATTGGAACTCTAATTGTAAAAAAGGCTAGAACTGTGAGCTCCATAGCCAAAGAGTATACTTCTAACTACTTTCCTTTCAGAAGCTTGCAACTTGTGTCTGTATTAGCCCCGCTCCACTCACCCTCGCTACGCTCGGTCTCGCTCAGCGCCCCTCCCTGCCCCCAAATCTCACCCGCCCCCAGTACCTCTAAATTTATACCACTCTAGCCACTCCCCTTATTTCAACTACCAATCTCTGCTTCCCACATCACCAAACCTCCTGGCTTTTCAATACAATCTTACTCGGGCACCATCCTATAAGCTCTGTAAGCTTAATTTAACCCTGAATACTCACAATCACCAAACAAATAATGGAAACAAACAAAAATAACATGCTAATTACCCTACTCCCAATACTATTCCTAGTACATCACCTCACTGCTTATGAGCATATTGACCTACTGCAAAACCAACATCCAAAAGCTCAAACATCCACTCATGATGTTTTACTCAAGCTTAAACACCTACCCATCCTCCACTCACCAAGTATAGTGTCTCACACAAACTACCACCCACACAAAATCACAACATGTAAACCCAAAGACAAAGACTATATAAAACTAATTAACAAGCTCCTAAAACTAAGAATATCCTATCACCAAAACCTTACAATACATGGGGACATTCATCCCAACCCTGGCCCATATACACTCAAAAACTCACACTCCACTACCACATATACTCCCACTAACTCCCTTCTAGCATTTCATCTAAATATCAGAAGTATTAATAATAAAATCCCCAACCTCCATGCCCTCTTAGCAACTCACTCACCGGATATTATGTGTCTTACAGAAACGTGGCTTAAACCTACTACCACTGATAATGAAATAACACCACCAGGCTATAATATTCATCGACTTGACCGTACCACAAAGAAAGGTGGTGGGATAGCAATTCTATATAAAAATACACTAACTGTTCATAGAGATTCAGTAAACCCACCCCAATTCAATAATGCAGAACTTCTTATAACCAAACTACAAACTAGCTACAATAAATACGTGAACATCATCTGTGCTTATATACCACCAGGTAACAATATTACTACCCTAGAAGAAATCCTTTACTGGCTAAATACTACCTACCCCCAAGAAACCATAATCTTTGGTGACTTTAATATAGACTGGCACTCATGCTCAACCATACCCCCCACCACACCTATAAACCTATTTGGATATAAGCAGACCATTACCTCCCCCACCAGGATCCACAAACCAACCAGTAGGGAAAGTATCCTAGACTGGATATTAGTCAATAACCAAGCCCAACAATACACAACCGGTACTCTCCCTGATGACCTCAGTGATCATCATCTGACCTATATCATTAAACACAAGGCAGGGACCCCCCACCAAATCAAATACATAACACGCAGAAATAAAAAGAATTTTAACCCTGCAACTTTCTTAAATGAACTAAAGGCAGTTGACTGGTCTAAACTAAAAAAGCTACCATTAGAAGAGGCCATAGCATATTTCAACAACAACTTCATTAGCATCCTTGACTACCATGCTCCAGTACGTATGTTAAAAATGAAATCTAACCCAGCACAATGGCTAACCAGGGAGACCAAGTCAAAAATCAAAATAAGAAACAAAGCCTGGGCCTGCTGGCGCTCAACTAAAACCCCACTTGACCACTTAAAATACCGTCAACTCAGAAATGAAACAAAAAAATCAATTATACTAGATAAAAAAAGCTACTACCAGAACTTACTAAACAAGCATCATAATCACCCTCAAAAATTCTGGGCAAGCATAAATCAGATCCTCCATCCAGGACAGTCTACCACCCCAACCCCTGCCAACCTCACTAACAGATCCCCAGAGTGCATAGCCGATGCCTTTAATAGCTATTTCACTGAAACCATACAGTTGCTAGCAAATCAACTGACTCCACTAAATTCCAACACCAGTTCCAACCCCACTAGTAACCATCCCCAATTTAGTTTCCAGCCAATCTCCACTACCTATATTAAGACATTGTTAACAAAACTAAAACCTACTACCCTCTCTGCTGACCTCCTCCCTGCAGAGTTCTTACAAATATCTGCTGAAGCCATTGCTTACCCTATAGCTATACTAATCAATAGAACATTGTCCGAGGGTACTATCCCCCACCTATGGAAGATATCCCATGTCATCCCGCTTCATAAAGGTGGAAACTCCACAGAATTATCCAACTATAGACCAATTGCCATTCTTTCCCCATTAGCCAAAATAATGGAAAAATGTGTTCATAAGCAACTAATGCAATACCTAATACAAAACAACTTACTATCTAACTCCCAACATGGTTTCAGGCCACATCACAGTACCACATCTGCCCTCATTGACTTTACAAATGCCATAAACCAAAATAGGAATGATAACAAAATATCCTCTGCCCTCTTTCTTGACCTGTCAAAAGCCTTTGACATGGTCAACCATGAACTCCTCATTCTCTCACTCAAATCTATGTCCTTCAATAGGCACACAATCCAGTGGTTCCAATCATACCTAACTGGCAGACAACAGGCAGTTGTATGGCAGAACAAGTTATCCAACCAGCTACCACTCACCCTTGGTGTCCCTCAGGGCTCTATACTGGGACCACTACTTTTTTCTGTCTTCATCAATAACCTCCACACAGCTATTCCTAAGGCTACCTGCATCCAATATGCAGATGATTCCACTCTCATCTGCTCAGCCACCTCTCCAACAGACCTACAAAATGCAACCCAAAATACATTAAGCACTATTGAAAACTGGCTCACTAACCAATGTCTGTTACTGAACCCCAACAAAACCAAACTCCTACTCTTTACTCCCACTAATAGAACCACCCCTTTCTCATTCACTATTACTTCCAACAATGGTACCACCATCTCCCCAGATACCCACACTAAACTTCTAGGAGTCATTATAGATAATAAGCTCAAATTCGACCTACAGGTCAACAAGACCATTCAGACCATCAATAAAAAACTCGGATCAATGTACAGAAACAAAGCATTCTTAACCCCACAGGCTAGAATAGCAATTGCCAGGTCACAACTACTCTCTACTCTTACTTATGCCTCCCCCATTCTCTCAAACCTAAATAAATCAGAACTGAATAAGCTCTCACACAGTTATAACCATATTGCCAGATTCGCAACTAACTCCACCTACAGAACACATCACTGCCAGAACCTGAAACAACTATGTTGGCTTGAACTCCCCAACTTAATTACACTAAATCAACTCTTAGTTGCCCACAAAGTTCTTTACCATCCTGAAAATACCCCCTCACTCTCTAATATAATAAAACCATACAACAACCTGGGATCACTAAGATCGGCCGACAAATTAATGGTCCATACTTACAAAGCCAACTATTCTGCAGGGGATTCTCTGTTTGCCAACTCTGTTGCCAAGACCTGGAAATCTCTACCAAATCATATCACCTTGCAATCCTCCTTAAACCTTTTCAAAAAAAGCATTACACAGCATCTTACAATCAACTGGCTTTGTCCATGCTCCTTTCCTGACTAAGCTGTATCATTGTTCACTCTAACTAACCAACTTGTTTTTCTAACACTTGCAGGCCTTTCTCTACAAGCATACTGTGCTGATTGTAACTGTTAATGTAACTGAGATTTTTGTAAACAAATGCTATGATACTATATATTTACTACTGTATAACTTTTTCAATGTAAATAATCTGTGTGTATATTCTTGAAGAAACTGATGTTATCATGTTGGAGATTTTCTCCCCGGGCCTCCACTGAAAATGGACATATATCCAGTTGGACTATCCCGGTAAACAAATGTAAAATAAAAATAAAATAAATAAATAAATATGCTTTGGGGTATGTTTGGTGGGGACAGGGGTGTGCAGTTTGCACCAAATCTGTCTGCTAGCAGGTTGGCAATGTCCTCAGGATCAGTATGAGAGGTACCATCCACTACTAGTTCAGCACAAAGCTGGGCCTTCCCTTTTAGATTTCTGACATAGCTATAGAATGCCTTGTGATTATCCTTAGCTAGGGATGCTAGTTTAGCTTTGTAATTGGGCTTCAGAGGACTTTACAAGATATCTGATTTGCTTGTTCAAGCTATGGAGGGTGTTCTTCCTCAGCTGAGTCAGTTCCCTTTATTTTTAGACATTAGTGTCTTCCAATTGTTTTATAACCTATTTATGCTTGATGTCCACCACAGTGGCTTTTTTTTTTCTGAGGACCTTGTTTTGATCTGTTCGGGTACAGCTGAGTCTATACATTTGTATAGGTGTTTATACAGGGCATTTGTGTACACCTCTGTATTGGAATCATTGACAGTGGTAGAAGGGAGTTTGAAACTATTTATACCATCGTTTAGGAGGCTATAGTTTGTTTTGGAGAAATGTTTCATTCTTTTTCATCTTGAGCAAGAGAGGGGTCAGGTATGATCATTACTTTGAAAGAGACTGATTTATGATCAGACCGTACTAGGGAGGGCAATACATAGGGGGTAGTGCAGATTCCCCTACGTTGGTGAGTACTAAGTTTGGGACATTCAAGCCCCTTGTGGAGGTGCAGATTATCTATTCTAGAGCATTTGTATTAAATAAGTCTAGGAACTTTAGGGTGAGCATGTTTGTGCTCATATGTGACTGCCAAATGATGGAAGGATAGTTGAAATCACCCATGACCAAGGTGTTTGGCTGTATAGTTAATGACTCAAGTAGGTCCAGGTAGGCAGAGTGGTTCTCATGGCTCATGGTGGGGGATCCACAGCTAACAATGATATGGAAGGGGGTTTTACCTACAGTTAGATGCACTTGGAGTAGATCTAGAGAGTTGTACTGTTTGACTAGTCATGAGGTGTATTTTAATGAAGATGGATACACCTCCACCTTTGGTTCTTCCTCATTCTTTTTGATGTCTGAACATTTCCACAAAAAAATATGCACACAAACACACACACACACACACACACACACACACACACACACACACACACACACATGCATACACGCACACACACACACACACACACACACACACACACACACACACACAGACAGACAGACACACACACACACACACACACACACACACACACACACACACACACACACACACACATACAGACTCACTCACATACAAAGAGAATGCACACTTAAAATGTATTCTGGCAATAATACCCAAAGACAATTTAGCAGTCTGATGGATGTTATAACTAATTCAAAAGACAACCATATAACTTTCTTCAACAAATTAGGAAGCTTAGAAATAAAGAACAATTCTTTGCTGAACGTACCTCTAATAATATCTATTTCACTGACTCTAAGAGCATTGTGAATATTCTTGTGGACAAATTCTATTTCAACTTCACCCCACTAATGCTTCCCACTTCCTAAAATGAAAAATACTAGTTTCATTAGTCTTGGCAATATCCCTTGACATCTGTCGTGACTGTGAAGCATTAAGTTCCACCTAACAAAATCCCTGCATCATCTCTTCAACCCTAATCTCTTCACTGGTTACATCCCTGAGGTATGAAGGACAGCTTTAGTGTTGCCCTTGAATAAAGTTCCCCCTATTTGCCTTGGTAATTTTGGCCTATTAGTAACACCAGTGTTATTTTCAAGGCTATGGAACATGTCACAGTTGAACTACTAAACAATGATTCTCTTATACCCATGGATATATACCGATTCACCTTTGTAAAAAGCATATCATAGTGAGTCAGACTGGTTCAGTTCTTCAGAAGGGTTACCAAAATCATTAATAAGGGGTAGGCAGTCCTCACTGTCTGCATGGGCTTTGGCAAGGGCATCAACACTATCCCTTATGCTGGTATTACTGACAATGTCCTGCCTCACCTTAATCCATATATCATTTTCAGGATGACTAATAGGCTGATAGAACCTATATCATTAATGTTGAGGATATTTGCTCCAAACAGAAAAATCTCAACAGTGGTGTCCTAGACAGCTCTTCCCAGGACTTTCCTTTTTAGTATACACCTATCTGACAAAAAATGATATCAAGGGTCTGTGAAAAACAATGTTTGAGAATGATTACAGACTGGGGAGTGGACAGCAATCTCATTCTGAGATTTAAATTCTCCAGCAAGGGCTATGATTGTTGTGTTAATCATGGCCTTAACCTCAACATTAAGAAATACATCAGAGTTTCTTTGGTAAATCTTGCCTCACCACAATGTAATGCAGATATGATGTTATATTTAAATATGACAGTCACCAGGAATTTGGCTGCCTAGGACACACTCTCCTTTGATCACAATATCTCTTGCATAGCTAGAAAATATTTTGATTGTGTATAACTTATCATATGAGATATAGCCTCAAGGTCCAAATAATATTTAGTTTCACATTATTCCGTCCTTTTTTGGTCCATGATTAAATATAAGACCCTGTTTGATGTATCTCTCTCTATCCACCTAAATCAACTTGAGAGGCCTCAATGTTTCCTCACTAAAAAGAGCTCAGGTCTCAGTTTCCTTAGGTACTTAGTCAGACTAAAAGCTCTGACCCTTTACGTGGTATTACAAAGGATCCTGAGAGTTGATCTCTGCTTAGCCTTCATGCAATGAATGCCCCAGAATTATCTGATCTCCTTCTCCTGAATAAAACCTGTGGCAGAGTAAGCATCTGTTCTGCAGACCTAAATTTACACTGCCACATGGAGTGACAAGTGTCTAACCCAGCATCTCTCTTATTTTGTAGAATGGTCAGTACCTACATATCAAGAAGAGTACATCCCCACTCCCCAGCAATCTTTAAAACCAGTTTGGATGAGAGGATAGTCATCACAAACTTTCAACCAGGCTATGACTAGAAAATTTACTTAATGCAGAAGTTGCTAGTCTCCTACCAATACCTGGGAAAGTAGCTGAGTTTCTTGATGGTCTCTTTGGCTGTAAGCTTAGTTGGAAGCTATGAGCCAGTTACCTATTATCAATTCATATACAGTATATCTTTGAGATGTGGGAGGAAAACTGGAGCAAACAGTGAAAACTTACAAGAAAAAATGGAAGATATACATGCTCAACAGAGAAGTCACCACAGCCAAGAGACAGACAGGAAAACCAAACACCGGGGGACACCAATGCTAAGTGCTGCACCAAAGTGCTTTCCGTGTTTACTAATTAATGAAGACATTCCTTGACCTGTGTAAAAAGCACAATCACAAGACACAAAGAAGGTCAGAAAGAATGATAAGCCTATGCAGGTTTACTTGAGAGGATCATTAGAAAAAAAAGTAACTGTATGTTGATGTTTACATTCTGCATGTTTCTTGAATTCCCAGTTAAATTAGTGTAACGGCATGGTTATTTTCTGATTACAGCTGATCATAAATGTCATGTTGTTTAACAATGAGAAAGCTATGTGGGTTTCTGTCAATAGTCCGAGGAATTTGATAAAATAGAAACTGATCATATCACCCCATATTAATAAGCTCTTCAGATGTGTCTTGTATACAAAAGAAACTACAAGGCACAAAATAATGCCACTGCCAGACAACTATACTACACGTATGCAAGCAATAGATGTCACGATACAAAAACCTACTAAACTTGAGTCCAAGATAGTGTAATACAAAGTAAACTAAAGTTATCTGCAATTAATATGTGTATTAAAGAAAGCATTATGCAATATATACTATAATAGAGTGCAAATAGGAATAACACAGCACTGAATCTTTATGTGAAATGATGCAACAATAAGGGAACAGTGCTCATAGAACCCCCCCCCCACATACATACATATATGTGCATATATATATATATATATATATATATATATATATATATATATATATATATATATATATATATACACATATATATGTGTGTGTGTAGATATTGAATATATTGAACATTGAATTACTGACATTCAATGTTTCAGTATAAATCCTATATATTCAAATTCATTATATAATGACAAATCCACTGAAAGATGGATCATTCAGTATAAATTGTCATAAGTCAATTTCAATGAAAGACAATTGTCTGAAAGCCCATTTTATTGAATGTAATATAGCTAGATGCAGCTTTACAAGACAGAAGGAGAAACATTTAGCTGGTACTTGAGGTGACTTGTACATAATCACTACTGACCTGGTTTGTATTTGTGCAGTGATGTATGGTATTTTCACTTTTCTACATAGTTGCATGATGTTGCAGTTAGTATATTTATGTAAGTGTGTTATAGGGATATATGTTTTATATATATATATATATATATATATATATATATAGAGAGAGAGAGAGAGAGAGAGAAAGAGTGGCATAGTGCTCCTAGCAACCGCTCTGGGATGTGTTTACCTACAGTTTTTTTTTTTGGGGGGGGTGATACAGACTGGGAAGGATATGCACAAGTCTTGGGAGAAGAAGGTCATGCTCCATTTTTATAAAAGGGAGGGTCAGAGAGAGGGAGTGAGACAGAGAGAGAGAAAGAAATGTGTACTTGTCTCATGGAAAGAGGGAGTACAATGCACAGGTACATAAACAGGGGCCTGTTGAACATGAGACTGAGTATTAACCTAAGCTATAGTGAATATTTAATAGTGTTAGCACAATAACCTCTTACACAGGAGAGAAAATGAACTGTGAATTGTTTATCTGATCTGAATTTTGATTCACTTACCTGGAAAGAATTGTGATTCCATGAATTGTGTGGTTGCAGTAGTATTGCACTATAAGTAACCTGTGATACACAGTCACTGCAAATAAATTGCACTGCAACATACAGTGAGTCTCCAGAGTGTTTGCTAGAATTACACTGGAGGAGAATGCAGACAAAGCTTGTTATAGCTGTACTAAACTGCAATACATTTTGTTCCTTACATTACTGATTGAAAGTAATAACACAATATGAGTCAGTTTTTACACTTGCAAAAACAGAGGCTTCAGTACATACTTTATGAATAAGTGCTTTCTTCCTCTTCTTCTGGCAAGCTGCAAACTCCTCTGCTGAGTTAATAGGTGTCTAACACAGGTGACATTCAGCATGCATTGTTCAGTGAATTCTTAACTGAATGATAAGCCGAGTGGAGGCTTCTTTTTGCCAAACCAAAAGAAAGACAGAAACAAAAGCAGATAGTAGACTTAGAGAAAGGTAAGTGAAATTGTTTGTTAAATCAAGTGTAATGAAGATGCACATAGCATGTCAGACTGTGGAAGAATTAAAATAGTATTAAGTGAAATAACTGGAAGATTACTCCCAAAGGTATGCACAGTGAATCTACTTAGCGATTTCAAAAAAAAAATATTCTTTCTGTTTGAAGCATGTACTCAAGGAAAAATTATTTAGCAAGTAGCGGGTGTGGGAGAATTATGTTGAATTTCCAAACTACAAAAAAGTGAAGCTGTAACTGATATACAGTGGGCTAAAGAAACATTGTGGTATTACAAAATCTATCTTCAATGGTGTGCTTAGGAAATTATTTTACTGGCTTTTCTGAGAAAACAAATGAGACAATTGCAGAGTGTGTAAATTGGGGTGTACTGAGGAAGGGTGTTGTACCTTTTTGGGACAGTGTAAACAAGTAAAGCAGTTATGTGTGAATTGAAAAATGATGATTACACTGCACATGCTAGCTATAGTTTAATTGTAAACACTGCATGTATGACATTTTCAAAAGAGTTCAAAAGTACTAATGAAGTCGGTCTAGTGTCCTGGCATTTATGAAACAGTACAAAGGTTTTATTTCACAGAAGTAAGCACAGCAGTACTTCTGCACTGTACTGGATGCACTGTGAAGTTATATTTGTGAAATCTGTAGCCAGTAAATGAACTCTGTATTAGAATATACATGCCTGGAGACTTTTGCAGTGAAAAACACTGAGTTACTGGCTGTTGAATGGAAAACTGATGGCGTACGTATGAGCCATCACTGACTCTTTCATCATGCATCTTCATTGCAAAGACGTTGCTTTGCAGTGAGTTTAATTACATTTTATTGTAATGTGTGAGCTGGTGGTATGCATTTTGGGAAGTTTCCCCTTTTCACCATTGGGTAATGACCGTGAAGTTGTTATATGTCATTTTGGGGTGTGCCTGTCTTGTTCCCCTGGGGTGCACAGGGCTTGCCCCCTGAAAACACTTTTTTCTGTTTTTTAGGTTTTTTCATATTACCATCTTCAGTACGTAATTTGCAATGAGCAGTGAAACAAAAAAAATTAAACCCCACAATCGTGTAGGGAAGCCAAAGATGATAACTTTACAGTGTGAAGACTGAAAACTTAAAAGGTCATTTAAGTAAATTCAGTCAAAATATGTTGTCTTGCAATACTGGGAAACTGTTCTGCTTATCTCAGTCAGACATTTCCTCTATTTCCGAATTGTCTGGTCATTTAAGCAAGTGAAGATTATTCTCTATTGTCTTCTGGAAATAATTGCATTGCTTTTGGCATATGCTATACTAATTGAAACTGCTAGTTAAAGAAGTATAACAAAGAGGTGTGCAGGATGTGGAAAACACTCATAAATTTTGAAGCCTTATATAGCAGATAATTTTATTAGCAGCTGTCTGAGCAGTGATAGAAAACCTGTAACAAAGTATATATAGCATTGTACTGCATTGAGTACTGTCTGAGCAGAAGTAAGAAACATATAAAGAAAGCATAAAACTGTCTAAACACTAAAATGAAATAAGCTATGATGTACTGTGGAAGAGCCCTAAGTAAAAGCAAGCCTTCCTGAGTCATGAAGAATATTTTCCCTATGTCCCTAAAGACATTTGCTTCAACAATAAAAGTGGACCTTCATGGCAGTTAAAGGGTAGAGTGGAAAAAAATAAGCTATTGGTTGGTATAATAGAAAAATATTTAAATAAAAAGCTGTGTGTGATAAAATTGTTTTACAACAACACCATTACCATTCTGTGAAACTAAAGTTGAAGTGAGGTGCTGTTTTTATAAGGATATGCCCTCTACTGAGGTACAGCACTATGAGTTAATCAAAGGAAGTTCTGATGGCCAATTAAAGCTGATAACCAGAACAGGCTTGCTATGCACCTGAATGTCTTTGATAGGCAGGAGGAAATAAATGCTGTGCAGTTCATTGATACAATTATGCAGTGTGAGACCTCAGTTGGAAGTAATCAGTTTGGCTCTGCTTCCAAGTAAACTGTGATTGAAAATACTGAGAGGTGGAACATGAGTATTGTTAAGAAACAAGAACTTGTGGAAAAGACACTGGAACTTGTTACAGGAAATATAATGGAGCAACAAAGTGTTACTCAAAAACATCAAAACTAAATGAAACACTCTCAAAATGTGATATAATCATGCAAGACAAAGTTAAAGAATTAACTAAGACCAGAGAAATGTTAAGAGAGTCAGAGAGCACTATGTTCAAGCAGAAAAATATTTTAATTATGATGGAAAAGATGATTTCTGATAATGAAAACAGAGTCACAGAATGATTTATAAGGTTTACGTCTGACCTTGACCAACAAAATATGTGGTAAAATAGAACAGACAAAGAGGTAGTTGATTTTCCCAATAGTCCCTCTGAGCTTTCTGTACAAGTAGGAATACTGAAATAGAAAAGTTAACATAACTTGCTAAGTCAAGAGACAAAACAAACCCAAAAAAAGAACAAATTGACTTGGTATTTGAACCAGATGACAAAAAAGTCAGTCTCAAACCCAAACTGAATACTTGAAACTTACTTTCATGGACTATATGTGGAGAGAATTTGTTGTTATCTCTGAATGTGTATCTCAGGCAGGTATGTGGCTTGCATTGAGCAGCATTCTACCTTCACTAAGGATGATGGCAAAGTACGAATAAAGATGACTGACTTCAATAATTTGCTTAGTTTGTGGTGTCTTTACAAGGGATTCAATATTTGTCAGCATGTGAGGACATGGCTGACAGACCATGTTGTTTTTTAAAGGATGGTCTGCATCTGTTTCCCCTACACTTCCAAATATTGGCTAAAATTTTATTCATCCCCTTAGGCAATTCCAAATTGACAAACCTACCGAGTTCTATAGGATGAGCCTGTAGCAAATCTTGCTATCTTATAGCAGCATGATTTGAGTTTGTTTAGATCAGTTTTGCGAAGGTTAGTGAGCACAGAGGAGGCATAGAGTAATGTAGATAGTATGTGTGTCCTTGCTATTGTTATTTTTGAATGGTTTGAGAGATAGCACTTGTTTTGATAGAGTGGTTGGAGTTTTTTGTGAACTTTTTTATAGTTTGGGCAATGTGTAGATCAAATCTAAGGTGGTTGTCTATTTCCACGCCTAGCAGCTTGGTGTGATTGGTAGGGGTAATAGTGGTATTGTTGTTGGAGGTGATATTAAAGCTGTCAGTGTAGGGAATGGATTTGTGGGAGCTAAAGAGGAGTAATTTAGTTTTGGATGGGTTAAGAATGAGCTGTTGTTTGGTGAACCAAGTTTCAGCTAGAGAGAAGGATTCCTGTGTTTGGGAGAGGAGGTGATCTAGTGTGGGGGCTGTACATATAATAGTGGTGTCATCTGCATATTGCACTATAGAGGCTTTGGGTGTGGTCGATGGGAGTTGGTTGGTGAACACTGTGAATAGTAAAGGACCCAAGATGGAGCCTTGAGGGACCTCTAGGGAAACAGGCAGCAAGGAGGATATTTGGTTTTGCCACTTTACTGCTTGCTGCCTACCAGATAGATAGCTCTTAAACCAAGAGATAGAAGATGAAGTGAGGTTTAAGATGGAGAGTGAGTGAAGGAGTTTCATATGGTTGGCTATTTCAAAAGCTTTGGATAAATCTAAGAATGTAGCAGATACGATTAGTCCATTATTTCTGTGGCTATTTATGGTGTTAGTGAATGTGGAAAGTGCAGTGATAGTACTATGGAAGGGTCTGAAGCCATGTTGCTGTATAAATAGTAATTTGTTTTCTAGCAGATATTGCATCAATTGTGGGTTGATAAGGGGGATAGTATAGTTATAGGCTGATAGCTATTGAGTTTGAAAGAGTTACCCCCTTTGTGCATTGGCATTATATAGGATATTTTCCATAAGTGGGGTACCGTACATTCTGAGATGGATCTGTTAATTAGGATAGTGACAGGGTAGGCTATAGCTTCTGCCGCTAGTTGTAGATATTCAGTCGGTAGGTTGTTGGCAGCTTGTGTGGTTGGTTTGAGTTTTTGGATAAGTTTTTGAATGGTCTTGACTGATATTGAATGAAAGTTAAAGTGGGTGCTATTATCTTTTGTTTCAGGAGTAGATGTTTTTGTTGGAGGGCATTTATTAGGGCAAGTTTGGTTATTTGCAAGGGTTTGGATACTTTCTGTAAAGAACTTTTTGAATAATGTGGGGTATTGCCATGATTATTTTCTGGTTTTGGTGAGGGGTGGAAGTTTTCTCTGGTAGTAAGAAAGAGTTGATTGCAGCCCAGAATTTTTGTGGGTTATGAGCATGTTTATTTTGAATATTTTTTTAGTAGGCGATTTTGTCTGTTTTAATGATTTTTGGCCTTGTTTCGTAATTCAAGGTAGTTTTGTTTGTCTGTTTGAGTTTTACTCTTATGAAATTGTGTCCAGGCCTTGTTCCTATTTTTGATGAATGCTTTTATATTTTTAGTTAGCCAGGGGGTATATTTAGTTTTAATTCTGGTGGTTCTGGGGGGGGCATGGTGGTTAAGTATATTTATGAATGCTGTATTAAAGTATTGGACTGCTTAATCAAGTGATGACTTTTTCAAGAGGGTCCAGTTACAGCTACTCAGGTCCCTGTTAAAGTTGTTAGGGTTAAATTGTTTTTTTATTTTTAATTTCCCATACTGTTACCTGTGTTATTGGGGGTGTTTTAAATCTTAGTAGAAATGTTGGATGGTGATCTCTGAATGTGTCAGGCAGACATCCAGCAAGGGATGGCTTGATGTTTGGTTCTTTTGTCAATTCTAGTGGGGGATTTAATAATTTGGGTTAATCCATGTAGGTTAATGTGGGAGAGTGGGTTTTGTTTGGAGCAGTTGAGCCAATCTACATTGAGGTCACCTAGTAGGATGTTTTCTTGGTGTTGGGAGTTGGATATCCATTCTAGTAGGTTTTCCATGATGGTAATATTGTTGCCTGGAGGGATATAGCAGCCTATGATGTTGATGTATTTTTTGGGGTTTAATTTTAATTTGACAAGGGTGAATTCCATGTTTTTGAGGTCAGGGGTTGAGATATTGAGTTGTTCTAGGATGAGGTGACTTTTATATAGTATGGCTACTTCTCTACCCCTTTTTCCTACTCTGTCTTTCCGAATGATGTTATACCCTGGTGCTGTAATTTCATTATCGTGGATATCTGGTTTTAGCCAGGTCTCAGTCAGAATGACAATTTCTAGATTATATAAGGTTAGTAGACCATGGAGGTCATAGACTTTGTTCAGGATACTCCTTACATTAAGATTAATAATGAGGAGTGAGTTTTTCTCCCTGTGGAGCAGGGCATTATTCAGATTGGGGCTAGGGGTGAGTGGGCCTGTTTTAGGGTATATGTCTCCACAACATATGAGTTTTGTCTTGAAGTATAGGTACAGTCTGCTAAGTTTACTGATAATTGTTATGTGTTTTAATGTAGTGTGGGTTGCCTACATGTTGAGAGTAGTTTGTGTGAGAGATGATGAATAGGGGTGGTTTGGTAGATGTAAGATGCTAGGTGAGTGTAGACATAAGTGGGTGTATAGTTAATAGATGTAGATTGTTTGGGAATGCTTAGGTTTTGTTGAAGTTGGACTTGATAGCTGGTAATTGACGCTAGTAGTACTAGGGTAGATATGGATGTAGAATATAGTAGGAGTTGTAAACTTGAGTTTTTTGATAGTGAAGTCATTATTGTTTTTCATTATTGGGGAGGGTGTGTAGAGTTGGTGGGGGTAATATGAGTATAGTAAGGTGATAAGTGGTATAGTAGGTAGAGTGGAAGGGTAGGTAGGGTGTCACAAGGTTCAGTAATGTGGTTTGTAGAGGCATAATTAGAAGGCTAATTGAGTGGTTGGCTCTGCTAGGTTGGATTGGTCTGTGGGAGGTGGGTGTGGTCTATGGGTATAAGTGTAATTGAAGTGGGGGTGGGTGTGAATGGGGGTAGGGTAGGGGAGTGGCGTGAGCCCGAAGGGCAAACACAGCGGGCAGAGCTGAGAAGGAGGAAGGAGCAGAAGAGACCAATAAAAACAATCAGTGATACAGGCACTCTTGAGCACTCAAAGGTACTGAAAAGCTCAGAGTTATGTTACTTATGAGTTAAGGTTTGGTCTAATTCAAGGAGAATTGAACAGGTGAGACAATTGTGCAAAAAACAGTGGGAAAGGCCAACAGCTCTTACAGCTGCAGGGAGCAGGGGAAAAAGTATTGAAACTTACCTAATACAATGAGTGGGAATATATTGCTACCTAGTGGCATTCCTGAGAAAATTAAAATGTAGAATCTACTTATTATAGGTAGTAAAATGGCTGGAGGTGGGAGAGTTGGGAAAAGGGACTGCTGAAAAACTGTAAGTGGGCAAGCCGTGGGTTAGCAATACAAACACCTTAAAAAATAAGCTTTAACAAAGAGTATTGCACATACACGCAGATGAAGGGGGTTATTTTTCAGAATGTCCCTGGATTTCTTCTTTGGGAGGTATGTTCCTCAGTTTAAATGGAGCTGTAGAAGGGGACACCCGAGAGAAAAATACCCAAGCAAGCTGAAAAAAAGAGAGAAGTACTTTAATATAGAGGCATGGGAGAACTGGGAGAGGCAGTAATAGGATAGGCTGGAGAGATCCAGTTACATATGATAAGTACAGCACAAAAAAGGGGGAAAGACAATTCAGAATGGAAATATGAGACCAATTCTTGTAAGCAGCACAGTTAAATGCAATTCAATAGACAATGGGTGCATATGCAAAAATGAGTTACTCTAGGAGAACTAACAGCAGCAGGTACTTATTCACTATACAGTCAGCATATACAAATACAAGTTCCTCTATAAGAACTGGCAACAGCTGCTTATTTACTTTGCAGATAACAGATTACAACAGGAGCTAATGCATTTTACAGCCAGAAGTGATCACAGAAGAAGTATTGTACACATAAGGCATTAGTGTAGAAAATATTCTGTATATCACCCTTTGACCACACCAGTTGTAGGAGGTAATCAGGGAACAACACATTAAGTGGTTGGTGATACTGCATTTAAATCCGGTATGTTTTGGGGCTATATGTATTTCTCAAATGTCTGTTATATTAATAGGGGTGGTCAGACTGAATCTTTTAGTAATACCAGGGCATGCTGAGTGCATGGTATTATAGCAGGGCTGAAAGATATTTTACAATACACTATACGGGAGGAAGGCTCTGCTGGACATGCTCCAAGTGTTATGTGCCATTGAAACTATGGTATGCTATTAAACTGTATTGTAGGAATCAGTTAGGTCAGGTAGCAAAGCAGATATGCTGAATACAAAACAGGAGCAGAGACTAAACACATAAAATGCCCACACACATTTAAGAGTGAGCTTAGATGAGCAGACTCTGACCTGGCAGGATGTGAGTAAGGATATAGTACATATATATATATATATATATATATATATATATATATATATATATATATATATATATATATATAGGATATATACATATAGGATAAGTAGGCATCTTCCCTACAGGAGCATGTGCATTATCACATTTAAACACTATACACATTAGGAAAGCAAACTAATTAGGGAAGCTCTGACCAGGTTGTGCACAGGTAGAGAGTTTCCACACTATTTAGCAAGTACCACAGGGATGGGAATTGCAGGTAGAAACCAATTAGGTAGAGAGTTTCCACATTGTTTAGCAAGTACCACAGGGATGGGAATTTCAGGCAGAAACCAGTTAGGTAGAGAGTTTCCACACTGTTTGGAAAGTACCACAGGGATGGGAATTTCAGGCAAAAAAAAACAGCAAGCTTGCATTTGTAATTAAACAGTAAAAACAGATAGGGATACAGCAAAGGTGGAGCAAGGTAGGCACAGAGCAAACAGTGAGACCTAGCAACAGTAACTGTGTAATTACAGAGCAATCAACAGAGCAGTAAGACCAAAATATATTATACAAAGCTGTTTAACACATACAAAAGTAATCAGGCACTGTAACTTACCGGCAAGCACACACATGCAGAGTATTGCAGCAGTGACCGAGGAGCAGGAATGTTAATTTAAAAAGAAATGGCACCACAGGTAACACCAGTAGATATAGACTTATGGATAGAAATGGGAAGTAGAGGGGAGGGGACTGAGTGAAATGAGTGGTGGTGGGGAATATCCAAAGGGAGACAATGCTGAAGGGAGGGTGAGGGGACTGAGTGAAATGAGTGGTGGTGGGGAATATCCAAAGGGAGACAATGCTGAAGGGAGGGTGAGGGGACTGAGTGAAATGAGTGGAGGCATATCCAAAGGGAGACAATGCTAAGAAGGAGGAAGGAGCAGAAGAGACCAACAAAAACAATAAGTGATACAGGCACTCTTGGGCACTCAAAGGTACTAACAAGCTCAGAGGTATGTTACTTATGAGTTAAGGTTTGGTCTAATTCAAGGAGAATTGAACAGGTGAGACAATTGTGGAAAAAACAATGGAAAAGCCAGACGCTGTGCACACCCATCAAACATTCAAACATACTGGACCTGGTACACAAAAATATTAGTGAAAGCTGTACCCCCCTTGTCATGTCCTTACTGTTGAGGTTGGACCACAAAGCTGTGTCCTTTGAAATGAAAATCAACTTGGTAAGCCCAGAAAACCCTGTAACAGTTAGGGACTATCCCAAACTATTCTAAAGCAAACTACACTCTATTAAGCAATAGTTTATCAAAATGTAATGCCCCTCCCAACCCTAAGTTCACAACAACCTATACAGAATTGTTGACAGAGACATTTCACAGCCATGTAAATGGCTGTATAGCAACTGCTGTACCTATTAGACATAAGCCTAAAATTAATGTTAAAAACAAACCACACTTGTGGAATCCTAACTTAACAGGCTGTATAACAAAAAGAAAAAGTCATTGCTAAAATCACGAAGAGCAACTCCCATAATGATAGGAGCTCTCTAATTCAACTAAACTAGAAACTAAGAGGGCAAATTAAGCTCAGTAAGGCCAATTACAAGGTCAAGATCACCTCCCAGGCTTAAGACAACCACAAGGCCTTTTACAGCTATATCAAAAACTTCAAAGACAGCACAGATCAGTGTGCTACACTGGTGGTCAATGGAGTCATCTTCACTGAGCAGCGCAACAAAAAGAATTTGCTGATTGACAAATTCAACTCAAACTTCATCCCTCACTACTCCCCCCCACTTCCCTTCAAGAAATGGCTAATAGCATATCCTCCAACTGTTAAAAGGGAGCGGGTCCTGGTGACACTTGCTAAGCCCAAAAACATTGCCCCAATGGGCCCTGACAATATCCTGGGATGTATCTTAAGCAGCTGGAAACATGCCCTATCAGGACCACTTGAGTGGCTTTTCAGCTATTGCATCAAAATATGCTTTGTACATGAGAATGGAAGACTGCAATGATTATCCCACTTCACAAGGGTGGACCATCAATCAGCCCTAGAAACTGCAGATGGGTTAACCTGACAAGTCTAATATGGAAAGCCATGGAATGAATTATCATGGAAATGATCAACAATGACACAGGCAACCTTCAGATAATCACCCCAACACAGTTTGGCTTTGTCATGGAAAGATCATGCTTACTAAACCCACTGCACTTCTTTGAGAAGGCCAACAGGGCAATGGATGAGGGGAAAATGGTGTATAACACCTAAATGGACCTGGCTAAGGTGTTTGATACAATAGCACACTTGGGTATAGATGACAAATTTACCAAACTAGGCATAAACCCCTACATAACTTGCTAGATTGACAGCTGGCAGACAGACAGGACCCGGAAAGTCAGTATTGGTGATACCACCTCCATTAAGAGACTGGTCACTTGTGGGGTACCTTAGGGCTCCATGCTAGGACTGCTCCTATTTGGTATCTACTTCTCAAAGGTAAAGACTACTGACAAGGGCCTTTGGCTGAGCAAGTTAGCAGATGACTGCTAACTGGTGCTGTCATGAATTCCCTCATAATACAAATGTCTTACAAGAAGGTCTAATACAGGCAAATGACTGATGTCAAAGTCATAGACTAAAACTCAATACCAAGAAAAGTATTATAGTACCTTTTTGAAAAACTGCCACCCAGGCTAATTACTTCATCAGTACGTCACCCCTAAGAGCTAACGGAATCAGGACTATTCGACCCCGGACAGTTTGACCCCGGACTGTTTGACCCCAAATATATTTTTTAATAAGGTTATTTTCATTATTTTATTATTCATTCAATTATAAAATAAATGAACTGAAACTCTTTGATTTTAAATATATTTTATTTTTATACTTCTATTATTTATTTATTTAATGATTTCATTGTTTAGTATACATTTATTACATACACGTTTAGACTTGTTGACAGTCTAAATGTGTAATTGTAACAGCTTAGCAGATGTCTTTACTTGAAGCAAGTACACTGCTATTTTAGTTTTTAATTAGTTCGGAAAACAGACAGCAAACTATCTAGTCTCCCGAAACCATTATCATTTATTTGGAAAAAACGTTTCTGTGTAAAGGTGACAGCTTAACAGATGCCTTTACTTGAAGCAAGTACACTGCTATTCACTGTAATAGATTTTTGTTTTAATTGGTTCAGGCAACAGACAGCAAACTATCAAGTCTTCCGAATACTTTATCATTTATTTGGAAAAACGTTTCCTGCGTAAGGGCCATGGAGTATCGTAATAAATGAGGACTACTTAATTGAAAGTTGTTAACTCAAAAATCTGACCAAGATAACTATGCATTACTAAAATACTACCAACACACTTGTCTACCCTGCATCAGTCTACAGTTTGCTTCATTCACAAATTAGTTTTATTTAAAAAATGGATCTGTTCTGCCTTTCTGATTGTATTTCTGAAAGTGACTAAATACAGCTCATTTGCAGGAAAGAGGGATGCCACCTCCTTAAAGAGATGGTGGGACATTATCTCAGATGATTACGACAGTAGTCACAGTGATGAGTGTAATCCTGTCACCTGGGTTAAGCTAGTGGGCTGAACAATGTAAAGCCTGATAAAACAGTACGGAAAAAGATTCAAATAAAAGTTAATAATAATGATAGCTCTAGCCGATCCTCCATCTGCCTAGTATATTATGTTCGACTGCTCGCCATATACACTCTCGCTCTCACTGGCAACATATTACTTTACTAAAAGCTGAAGCTCCTCACCTCTTCCCATGATGCTCTGCTTACTTCTCCAGACTAAGTGAGGCTGCTGTTTGGGTCCAACTGTCCTGGGTTTAATCGGTCAGGGGCAAATCGCCCAGGGGTGAATCGGCGGGGTCAAAACATCCTGTACCAGAGCTGACCCAGTCATCATGGCTCTGGGAACATATGTAGGCAGTAATCTGGCCATTGAACAAAATGTGGTCAAGGTAGTAAGAAAATCATTCTATGTCATCCAACTTATAATTAAGGGCATGGCATCCAGGTCCAAGTAAATCATAGTGCCACTTTATTCAGGCCTTATCAGATCCATCATTGAATATAATCCCCCTTCAGCATCCTGATCAGACATATGCAACAGTTGGAAAGCCCACAAAGGATCCTTACCAGGAGAATTCAGGTTATAAACACATTGCCCCATATGGATTGTCATAAACCCCTGTCTCTATACTCTGTCTCTTACAGGTTACTGAGAGGTGATCTATGCCTGGCATACAAGACTTCCTCAGATCCAGCTCTGATGGACCTTTTGCTCATCCACAAAACAAACAGCATCAGAAACACTAGATCCAAGGATTTAAATGTTTCTTGTGACATAAAGTAGTCACTTTGGTGAGGCAGGTATTTATCTCAGAGGAACCCTATGCTCTGGAACAGGCTCCCATGTGAAGCAGAGTCCATTCCTAACCCTATTTAAGTGTAACATTAACCAATGGGTGGGACATTAGAAATTTACCCCAGGTCTGGCCCCCATGTCTCTGATAAACAGATGCAGATAGTATTGCCCAAACTAATATACCTCATCACATCACATCTAGAAACTTCCTAACATACTCCCTCCTAATAAACTCCCATGATACATAGGGACACAGTTAGGCTGGATTGCATGGTGAGGCCCAAAAAGGCCCTATGAACCTAAGAACTCTGAAAAAAAGTGAAAAGAAAAAAACTGTGGCAAGAACTGCAAATGGTTAACAGTTCCCTGCTTGATCTAAAAATTAAATATCTCAACATACAAGCTGCAAATGAGTCATTAGGACCACAACTTCTAGAGACAGAAAATAGAGATGAGAATTTTACAGCCTGAGATCATAGAAGACATGACTGAACATATAGCCACTAAGTGGGAATATCTGGAAAATGGAGTCATAGACCTTAAGGACAGTTTTGCAAAAATGAAAAGACAGATTGTTATGATTAATCTTAAATGTAGTTAATTGGAGAGAAGAAAATCAAATCTGCTGTCAGAACACAGCATACTAAATAAAAATACACATGATTATAATTTACCTGTACCCATGCGTAGTGAGATCAAGGCTGTCTTGTATAAGGTTCTGAGTGCAGTATTTTAGGAACAACAGAGCAGTAGAAACCAGTACACTGACATATATCAAGCAGTACAACATACTGTAAACAGAGTATATCAGCTAGAACTGACAACTGCAGAAAGAGTGCCAAAATATAAGATAGCACAGGAAGAAACTGCAGAGGTATAGCTGGTCCAACAGTCTAGCACACCACTCCCTCAGCTCTTAAACTGGAGAGCAAACAAAAGGATATCTACAAACTTGCAAGAATGCCTGTTGGATTCCTACAGACAGTTTACAACCCATGCCAAATAAAGGTCTGTGATCAGCTACCAGGGGCTAACAAAACGCAGAAGCTAATCAGATCTTATATCTGTTCCCTACCACCAACCCTCATGCCTCAAATTTTTGTATTAAAAAAAAAAAAAAGAAAAAAAAAAGGATGCTCCTTCTTCTACTGGCACACCAACCAGATATGCATGCAATATAAGAGCAAAAAAAAAAAGGTCAGTTTCTTGTACTGATAGGGTAGCCAGATACATGACCCCTCCCTCTTGCCCCAAGAACAGCAAAAAAAAAAAAAAAAAACAAAGTCTGAGATCAGGTACCTGAGGCTCCTGAAATGCAGGAACCAATCAGGCCCCATCTCTATGCTCTTCACCTGACCCTCCTTCTTCACATTTTAGTTAACATAAAGAAGGAAAGAAAGCAAATGTAGCAAGCAGTTGCTCCAATTTATATCCCACACATAACACTATAGTGCTCTAGTTTTACTTTAAATAAAATATGTTTTGTTTTAATTTTAAACTGCAGCAAACTGCTTGTTACAATGTTGCTACAATGCTCTTCATTTTATCAACAAAAAAGGAAATAAAAAATCTTTTTTTTTACTTTTAAACTGTAGAAAACATACCTTGCATGGAGCCTTACATCACTTCTGGTTTTACTTTAAGATGTGTTTTTGTTTTACTTATAAATTGTAGCAAACTGCTTGCTTGCTACAGACAGTTCAGGCCACACATGGAGTGCTACAGTGCTCTGATTTTACCAACACAAAAAAAAGAAAACAAAATCATTTTTTGTTTTACTTTAAATCTCTGTCAAATTGCTTTCTACAATTTAGCAAACAGTTGCTACAGTTTATTCCACACATAGAGTGCTACAGCTCTCAGGTTTGACTAAATGCAATACTAGCTTTTAAAAGTGGGTATATAATAAAGAATGATCAGGGTCAGCTGGTCACATATCCATATTTTGTATCTAGGGCAGTTGCCCCTTCTGCCCCACCCTAGCTATGCTGCTGAGAAACTGTCAAATCCCACAGAGAAATGGAAGTTCAAAAAAGGAATGCACTAAGATGAAGTTCATCCCAGTACCAGGGAGAAAGTGAAATACCATAGAGCAAACAGCTAAAATGATGAACCTAGGGAGAGAGTTCTTGTCACTGAGAACTGTGTTCAGCATTAAGCAGTCATGGAATTAGGCCTGCTCCTAATTCAGCCATATTGTTATTTGATGCCCAATCTGGAGTTCTAAAAATCATCTAACAAGATATTTCTGGGCCTGTCAATGTGGAACCTGACTGGTCAATGATGCCCACCCCACAAGTCTGAGCTGAAGTGGTCAGATACCAGAGTGTCCCCTGTTGATTAACATGGAGTGTGTGCAGCTACAACTTTGGAGCAGTCTGGAAGGAGTGGAGGCACTCCTGTACTGAGTGGAGGCAGCCAACCTCCCAGTCTTTATAAAGAGAGAGACAAAGAAATGTGAATCTTTCTGAAAGCTAGAGGAAGTACTTTGGAGAGATACACATGTAAGGCTCTGTAGAACGTGAGAGACTGAGCACCAGGGACATTTACCTCCCAAGTTGGAGAGGAACTGAAGACTGAATTGTTTTCTTGAGCTGAATTGTGAGCTGTTTACCTGGGCTGAATCATGAGAACCCTGTATAATGCAGTTGAAATGGTATAATGACACTATAAATAACCTATACTACAAATTGTCACTGTATATAAATCATACTGGATTCACACCATGAGTCTCTAGGAGTGCTTGATAACCTAATAAGATATATGTGGTTACAGAGCAAGCCATCATCATCTTTGTCAAAGTATCTCAGAGTTATACTTGTCTAGAATAGGACCATTGGGTGCCAATGCGTTAAAAAGAAATAATGCTTTTTGCAGGGTGGTGAGCCTTCCTATACCCTTACATCCCTCCACATAATATATCTATTCATATCTGTATCTATATATATGTATATAAAATCTACATCTATAACTATCTACACATGTGTGTGTATATACTAAATCTGAGGCTGCATAATAATAAGGACAAGGGAAAATATCATCACCTTTTCTGTTATGTAATTCTGCTATTTGTAACTCAGTGTGTTTGGGCTCATACAACAGTGGAGATATGAGAAAACGGGTTTATTCCTACTGTTCGCTGATCCTATTCCTTCCAGTTGATTGTACATGTGATTACACAACAGTGAACATAACAGCCAATGCTCTTACTTCCATTCTTGCCTGATGCCGATGTTGCCATGACACTATTGACAATGAAAGTGTCTCTTGATAAAACTGATCGCCATAGACTCACTTTGTCTGACCTGCAGCATCCAGCCATAAGGAGTGTTGATCCAATATATATGCATTTTTTATATGTACACACTCCACACAAACACATTTTATATATATATATATATATATATATATATATATATATATATATATATATATATATATATATATATATATATAAAGATCTGCTTCAGTAGATTGAACATATTACAAGTTCAAACCAAATATGGCCGAGACCATATGTTCGAACTTGTAATAGTTCGAACACTGAAGGAAAAACAGGAAAAAACAAAAAAAAAACAAAATTAAACTGCTCTCGCAGGGCCCCTGCACCCCCCACATGGGGGGGGGGGGTCACCCTCTACACCCTCTTTACTTAAATATACCAACTCCGAGATTGCACTACATTGTCCTCTCTCACCACATCCATAAACCTTATCTTAGGCCTTCCTCTTTTCCTGTTACCTGGTAGCTTCATCCTTAGCAGCTTTTTCCCAATATACTCAGCATCCCTCCTCAGCACATGTCCAAACCAAAGTAATCGTGCCTCTCTGGCTTTGTTTCCAAACCTTCCAACCTGGGCTGACCCTCTAATATACTTATTCCTAATCCTGCCCGCCCTAGTCACACCCAGTGCAAATCTTAACATCTTTAATTCTGCCACATCCAGCTCAAACTCCTGCCTTTTTGTCAATGCCACTGTCTCCAACCCATATAACATAGCTGGTCTCACTACCCTCTTGTAGACCTTCCCTTTCACTCTTACAGGTACTCTTCTGTCACAAATCTCTCCTGACACTCTTCTCCACCCACTCCATCCTGCCTGTACTCTCTTCTTCACCTCTCTTCCACACTCACCGTTACTCTAAACTATTGACCCCAAGTATTTAAACTCATCCACCTTCACCACCTCTACTCCATGAATCCTCACCATTCCTCTATCCTCCCTCTCATTCATACACATATATTCTGCCTTAGTCCTGCTGACCTTCATTCCTCTTCCCTCTAGAGCATATCTCCATCTCTCCAGGGTCTCCTCAACCTGTTCCCTACTCTCACTATGGATCACAATGTCATCTGCAAACATCATAGTCCATGGGGACTCCTGTCTGATCTCATCTGTCAACCTGTCCATCAACATTGCAAATAAGAAAGGGCTCAGAGCTGATCCTTGATGTAACCCCACCTCCACCTTAAACGCATCCGTCACTCCCAACGCAGACCTCACCACTGTCACACTACCCTCGTACATATCCTATACCACTCTTACATACTTTTCTGACACTCCTGACTTCCTCATACAATACCATAACTCCTCTCTAGGCACCCTGTCATATGCTTTCTCTAAGTCTACAAAAACACAATGCAACTCCTTCCGACATTCTCTGTACTTCTCCATCAACACTCTCAGAGCAAAGATCGCATTTGTAGTGCTCTTTCCTGGCATGAAACCATACTGCTGATCACTAATCATCATGTCCCTTCTTAACCTTGCTCCCACTACTCTTTCCCATAGCTTCATGCTGTGACTGATCAATTTTATCCCTGTGTAGTTACTACAGCTCTACACATCACCCTTATTCTTAAAAATCAGTACCAAAACACTTTTTCTCCATTCCTCAGGCATCCTCTCACTTTCCAAGATTTCATTTAGCAATCTGGTTAAAAACTCCACTGCCATTTCACCTAAACACCTCCATGCTTCCACAGGTATGTCATCTGGGCCAACAGCCTTTCCATTCTTCATTCTCTTCATACCCTTGCTAATCCATTGTACTTCATGATTTACTATCCCTACATCATCCTACCTTCTCTCCCTCTCATTCTCTTCATTCATCAACCCCTCAAAGTACTCTTTCCATCTCATCAACACACACTCCTCACTTGTGAGTATGTTTCCCTCATTATCCTTTATCACCTTTACCTGCTGCACATCTTTCCTAGCTCGGTCCCTCTGTCTAGCCAATCGGTACAGGTCCTTTTCTCCCTCCTTTGTGTCCAACCTTTCATACAACTCTTCATATGCCTTATCCTTAGCCTTCGCCACCTCTCTCTTTGCCATGCACCTCATCTCCTTTAACTCCTGTCTACTTTCTTCATCTCTCTGACAATCCCACTTCTTCTTTGCCAACCTCTTTCTCTGTATACTCTCCTGTACTTATATATATTATACATAAATTGCATATGTACATGTGTATGTATACACATAGATGTTCCTGTATACATACTGAATATTTGAATATTTGCTTGGCCAACAGCTTTTCTGTGAGCTCTTAGTAGATGGTGTGACATCACTGTAATAGCAGGATCGGGGAATATGCCCTCACCCTATTATTTCTCAGTCTTAGAGGTGGTATGCATAAGTAATAGGGGGCATGGAGGCTTCAGAAAGCATTTTATGTGACTGAGCATACAGGCTTCATTGTCAGATATAACTAAGTCGTGTTAAGTTGTCTCTGAGAATGTGCCAATGCAGTTAAATCTTCCTGCTAACTGCAAACAGATGGTGAGATTCAATGTTATGTTCAGCTTAGGAAATGTAATTGAATTAAGTAATCAACCCTAGCTCTAAAAAACAAACATTAAACTTAACTAAACCTAACTCTAAAACACTAACAATTAAACTATAGCTGTATTCTTTAGCCTTAAAACTATAAACCTACCACTATTTATTTATTTATTTTACTTTATACATTAGTTAACTGAGTAAGCCTGCTGGTTACATGTGTCCTTCTTCATGGGCAACCTAGGAGCAGCACTGCCTGATAAACTTGCTCAGAATCACCCTGTAGCAAATGAAAGTGGAAGGAAGCAAACCTTGTACCATTGACTACACAAAGCAGCTTAATAACACCTCACAGCCTTAATTTTTTGCATCATCTGCCAGTAACTTTAAAACTCTAACTCTAACGCAAACCCTAAAACACTAAGCTTAACCCTAAAACCTATCTATGACCTTATAACTCTATCCTTAACCCTAAATCTCTGTTCCTAAACAGAACTGTTTTTCTAAAACTATCAATGAACAAGACTACTTGCAAGAATAAGGGCAACATGGTAAAACTTGTGTAAGTTGCACTTAGCCAGTTTACTTGTAGTAAGTGCTTGTCTACTGTACGTCTGTATCACCAGATTTACATATGCAGGATATAGTGTGAAAGTTCAGGTTACATAGCCAGCCATCGTGGTGAGCACAGAGGTATGAAGTCACGCACATAAAGGACAGCTATAATAATGTAGCAGCATAATGATATTGCAAAGCCTCACAGCACAGCAGAATGCACCACAAAAGAGAAACTTCTGAAGTGCAGCTTGAAAGAGGACAGAGCACACACAATTGTAGAGACAGTATGGTTGACAGATTCTATAACCTTATGTAGAAAGGTTCAACCGAGTATCACACATGATATATGCTTGGAGGAATGCATATAACATGAGAGTATTCAGTGAGCCCTGACACAGAAATGACACCTGACTACAAATCATAAACCAAAAGAACACAGCCCTTCACACAGGAGGTTATTAAATATCAGTAAAAAAGTACACCAGGGAGCGTAGCTTGGCCTGGGAAGAAATGGTAACTTAGATCTGTCTTTTCCTCTTCCAGCATAGTGAACTGGCAAAATTCATGAAGTTGCAACATAAATGAGTATAAAAAACTGAAGTCAAAGTGGCAGGAATATTGCAGCAAATGGAAAATAAGTTACTTATTCCATTTCAGGAGACCAATTCTGAAGAAAAGTTAATACTGCTATTTGAATGCATTTCTGTCATCATGCATAACATGGAGGCCTACCGTTCAACAGTACTGCATGTTCAGAATGTGCGTCAAAACATGCAGAACCAGATTCTTGCTGAAATAGAAGGAAAAAAAGAAAGGCGTTATTGAAGAATCAGACAAATTACAGGAGCTAGAGAAAAAATGCACATGATACAAATGAAAGTGGATAGTTTTGAAAATAGAAATTAGCATTGTAATGCATGAATAACTGGCATCCCACATAATGCACACACCCAGGAATTGTCAGACATTGTGGAAGATATTGTAAAAGAAGAGATGAAACTATCACCAAATTTTGAAGTAAAAAAAAGAACGAATTCACAGATTTAGAAGAAAGAAAATGGAGGAGGAAATCCCAGAACACATGCTCAAGGCTCTTGGTTCATTTCCCACATCTCAGATGGGTTCCCTCCTAATAAGAGGTGATAAGAGGTAACATTAGTGTTACTAGGTCATTCAGAATGGATTGGGGGGGGACAAATGATACCGGGCAGTTTGAAAAATGAAAGAATCACTGTAATACAGAAGGACAAGGGTGTTAGATCAGACATAGCAAATTACAACAGTTTTTATTTATTTTATTTCACATTTGTTGACCAGATTAGTCCAACTGGGCAGCAATTCTTTTTCAGCTGAGGTCCAAGGAGAAAAGCTCCAAAATGTACAAGTAAAAAAAATAATCACATGTCAGAGTTATAACTAAAATTACAATAATTGCAATATGTATGAGATGTATGTGGAAACATGTGAGAAAATGGTCATTAAACTGAAACCTAATACAGTATGAAATTGCATACAGTAGTAAGCAGAATGCAGAAAATATAGATAAGTTTGTAAAACAGAAAGTAACAAATACATAAACAGGAGATAAGCTCAGGGCAAGAGCCACTTTCCAAGACTATAGCTGTGGAAGCTGTAGGAACTATTGACTATTAGTAGACTTTATTAGAAGACTAGACAAAGTGAGGCAGGAGAAAAGGTTCCTGCAATAGTATTATAAATGTTCAGTATTTTAAATTTCAATATAAAAATTCTGGCAAAATGGTTAGATGAAGTTCTGCCCAAATTACTGAGACAAGAAAAAAATGGATTTCCAAAAGACAGCCTGCGTTTTTGAATGCCACCGAATAGGATACAGGAAAGCTGGGATAGTCTTATTTGATATCAGAAAGGCTTTTGATATGGTGAGCTGGGAGTTCCTATCTGGAGGTTTTACATAAAATGTTTAGGAAGTGATTTTATTCAGTGAATCAAAATACTGTATGATACCCCTACTTTTGATATGGCTACAATGGAATATCTGCACAAGGGAAGATCTTTTAGGTGACCAGGCAGGGATACCCATTGAACCCAAGGCTTTTTTTATTGATAGACAAGTTGGCAATACAGATATTGACAATGTTATAACAAAGACAGTTGATTGTGGCAAAGCGATGTTTCAGTCATATGCTGATGACTGCATATTAATGCATGAAAATATACTTAAGAATTTACTCTTGTCTTTAAACATATTTAAAAATTCCATCCTGTGTTGGGACTGGAACTAAATTGCAATAAAATGGTATTGATCACAGTGTGAAAGAAAGATGCGCAATCAACGGAGGTGGGCTACACTTAAAAATGAAGAATCTTAAGAAATTTAAAAAATTTATATACAAAGATAAACTTATACAGAAATGGTGCAGTAGAACATATACCAAAGTAGGTAACATGCATGCAGTTAAGACCATGATTCGCCCCAGTATCATACAAGTAGTACAGCACATATCAATGATGTTCGAGTGAGCACCAAGTTATCTGGAAAGTGTAAACATACCACAAAGAATATATATGTGAGGAACATAATATACAATTCCAAAACAAGCAGTTTGGAGGAAATATTCAAGAAACTGATAACCCTTTCATGGGAAACTCTGGGATTGATGATGGAAAATTACACATAGGATGGGAAAATGAGGAGCTGACTATTAGATTATTTGTAATTTTCTTCCAAAAATGGCTACAGCAAGGGAATAGAGAATGTGACACACAAAGTGAGAAGCCTATATATAGAATATCTGAAACTGATTAGAAGATTTGAACATTATTATAAATTACATATGAGGGAGACAAAAACTAAAAGCTGGGCTTCACTGATGTGATTTTATTGAAATCCAAACAAAGCTAGTTGATTATAATGGACAGTATATAGACAAAGATAAATAAAAGAATGAACAGACTTTATGAAAGATTTTGAATGTCTTGGTCATATCCAGATATGTAAATATGTGCATTTTTTTTGTTAAATGATGTTTATTATAAAGGTAAGTATTATTGGGTGGATATGATTGCTGCAGATATGTTGTTATATATATATATATTTTTAATATTGCTCATGTGTCTTTTGTTTGATATGTCTTACATTTGTTGTTGATGGATGGATAGATGCAAAACCAGTAATAAGGATATATTAAAAAGTAGACCCTTTCCTCATAATAGAAGGTACAAAAGTATCAGTGCAGTATGCTTCCTCCTTTCACACTGGAAGTTAACTAGTGTAATATGTTATTTTAATCCTTCTGGAGCAGGCGGTTAAATTTCACACAGAGAAAAGCATGCTTTACACTGCCAGGAATGAGTATCGGTCTCTAGTGCCTGTGTTAGAAGTCATAGCAGTGTTTGTGGACAGCTAACCCTTGATAAGTGGGATTAAAAATGCTAAGGGAAATTTAAGGCATGTAGGAAGATCATGAAACTAACTAATTTTAATTAGGTTGTACATCAATCTGACAAATTTGTTTTATTCACTCATTTGTTAATTAAGTAACCCCACTAGGTGCAACCCTCTTTTTGGGGGTGACTCTACGAATATTATCTGCTTAAATTACTTCTTCACTGTTACACAGTAGGCAAGTAGAGACTGTGGAAATCAAACCCTGGACTACAAGATCGTCCTCATTCATATCTCCTACTATCTGCTCTAAGTTATGAGACTTCATGGACATTACATACTTAATGTGACTGTAGAAAATTCATGTGTGCCTATGTAGCCTGCCCTTCTATGGAATAGTATCCATTACTATCTCTCCTGTATACAGTTTCTTACTCCTCTGCCTGTCCAAGGCACTCTTGAATAAATCCATTGTCTAGAAGACCATGACTCCTTCTGAGAATCTGTTCTATTTATTCACCACTCTTGCTGATAAAGAAATATATTTTCATGTCTACACTGAAGATTGTGTCTTCCTCCAAGTAGCTGTGTCACTTTCAGTTACCTCATTATTTTACTCTTTCAATAAATGCCCCTGTATAATCCTATAGCATGCCCCATTCTGTCTCTCCTTTTCTCTGAGGTAAAAGGGTCTATGACTTTT
Organism: Protopterus annectens; assembly: GCF_019279795.1. NCBI lineage: Eukaryota > Metazoa > Chordata > Ceratodontiformes > Protopteridae > Protopterus > Protopterus annectens. The sequence goes on from NC_056734.1 coordinate 247,043,245, forward strand.
GGTCCCTGTTTGTTGCTCGTATCTTTTGACCCATTTTAAACCCTGGTGACCTTTGTGCAGACTCTTTCCAGTAGCTTGATATCATTCTTCTTACATTGACACTAGGACTGTGGACAGTATTCCACATGCAGCCTTACAAAGGATGAGTAAACCAGCAAAGCACCTCTGCTTCTCAGGTCTGCACCTTTTAGGCTACATTCCAGTATATCAGTAGCTTTTTACTGATTATGTCTCACTGTTCCTGTCTGTATTCACTATTATTCAAAAGGTGAGTGCTCTTGCATGGTATTTTTTTTTAATTACTTATTTCATAAGTGGATAAGTGAGCTGTTCCAATGGCATTCAAAGTACAATCAGCTAAAACCAGAAACAAAAATCACTGCCAATATTAAACAATATAATCAAACTGAATATACTATGTAGCAGATAGAATAAAAGGGAGGAAATCATCAGCAATTCTTCCAAATGTCTTACAGTTAGCCACCACTTTATCCTGCATGTTGTCTAGTAATTATAAGTATGGTCTTTTAAATTACATGTAGAGTTTATTGTCTTAGCATATATTGCTGAAATAGAATGAACATGGATTGTTTTGAAGAATGAACATGTAGCTACCATTTTTAATTTGGATTTTTTAATAGTGTTATGACTGTTGCTTAGGTGTTGCTGTACTAATACCTATTAACATATACAGGAGTATATTATTTTCATGAAAATGAGAAGTCTTTGTATATTAGGGCTGAATGATGATAATGTCTGAATTCCATTAAAGAATTTGGCATAAATTAAATTCTGCTACTAATCTAAATAGAATAATAAAGCAATAACCCATGGCTGCGTGTGGGCAAATCCAGCATTACCCACACCCAGCCACGGGTTATTGCGATTATACAATGGCATTATTTATGAAAAACATTACTTTTCTTAAATGATGTCCTTGTATAATGGTGCTGTGGTGCTCTTCTGCTTTAATTTTATGTATTGGGGTTGCTTGATGTACTGTGCAAGCATATGGGACTTAATTCCTATGCCTACACAGTACACCAGTGGTTTGGAAAGAAATGTATTTGGGGAAGATGCTCATAAGCTACTGTGTCAGCCAGGATGTTCTGCAAACAGGAAGAGTCAGATACATTTTTCATTTCTTTCTTTTTTTCTTTTTTTTTTTTTTGTTTAATTACTTGATTCTTCCTGATTGCAGAACATTGTGGTTGACTTAGCAGCTTATGAACACTTTCTGGCTCTAGAACATTGTTTGTTGTCTGGAAGCATACATCTCAAACTCTTAGAGCAAGAAATATGTACAAAGCCATAAATAATGGGAGATGAAGGACAAAAAGTAGGAACAGTTTTTAAGTACTGCTATTACCAATTAAGAAAATTGATAGACTAACAGGTTTTGCATTAGCATTAATTTCCTAAAGAGTATGAAGTTTGAAACTCAAATGTATGTCATTATTTTCTAAGTGTGACCTTCAATGATTTGCCAAAAAAAAAAAAACACACACACACTTTTATGAGAAACAGGCCAGAAATTTGAAGCAAAAATCTGGACATTCTGTGAAAATATGTACAGTTGATTGTTATGACTGGAATTTGTATATGCCAATAAGAAATACCAGCCACTCAATGATACTTTAGTGGCTGGACGTTTACTGTTAGTATATTCTCAATTTACAATGGGCACCCTGGCTGGGCTAACCAATCAGCATGCTTGTTTTTGAATGTTATTGGACAGTCATTGTATAATTACATTTCTTTCATAAGCAACTAGATATTACAAAAAAATATAAGCTATTATTTAAAATAGGGGGATGAAATGAGAAATGTTAAAACCAGTCTGTAAATCTTTATTGTTTGCATAGTTTTAAGTGCTCTAACCAAGCAGGAAATTTAAGATGCCCAGATATAAGAAGTAGTTTTATTAATCAGACCACATTATAACAAAGTATTAGACTGGTAATTTAACACCACCTTTATTTTTAGGGTCAAGGCTATATTGGGCAATTTCCCCCTTACAAATAAATGAAGATAATAATTTATCAGTTTTCTTAAAGCAATAAACATATACTCTTAAATTATTTTATTGATGAAGTAAAACATTATTGGAATTATAAAAAAAATAACAATTAGCACCACAGAGAAATTAATGTTTCCAAGCCAAAAATAAGCAAATAAATAAATCAAATAACCAGGAAGGCTTAGGAACAACCCTGTGCAGATAGATGTTGTCAGTATTCAAAGCGCCTATTCAGACCAAGTACAAAAGATGTTTTCAATTCAAAAAGGTTCAAATTAGAGTTCACAGAGTCTTGAACATGTCCAGTCTTTTATTTGAACACAATAACAGCTAAGCACTTTCGCCAGAGAGGCTTCCTCAGACCATATAAAAAACAATTAAATTTTATATATATATATATATATATATATATATATATATATATATATATATATATATATATATATACAGCTTCAATTAAATGGTGACATAATTAATTAATAGATGTGTATATAGATTAAATTGGTAGTCAAAAGCACTTCATAATTTGATAAAAACAATTCATAAGTCCATACTTATAAAAACAAATACATAAATTTAAAAACTGTATATATATATATATATATATATATATATATATATATATATATATATATATATATATATAAAAGGCATATATAAGGCATGTGTGTATATATATAAAATACATTATTAAAAGGAAATTCATTAAAAACTGCTAGCAAACAATCTCCTGTTCTTAAGGGCAGGTTTAAGGGGAATTTTATCATTTAGACCAGGATTTATATGTGCCTGAAATGTAATAATCCAATTGATCTCATTTCTTTCTGTAACATTCCTAATCCCCCCCCCCCTAAACTGGGGGTGTTAATGTTCAAAACCATGAACTTAAATGTGTGCATAACATTGGTCTCCAAAACATGTTTGGATAAAGCATTGGTATTAGATTTAATCTGTATCTGGTATAAATGTTCCCTCACCCTGTCCCTAAGCCTTCTGTCGGTTTTACCAACATAGAAGGCAGGACAGGAGGAACATAAAGCAAGATAAACAACATGCTCAGTGTTGCAATTAGCAACAACATTAAATACATAAAACTGAGAGGTAGTAGGATGAACAAACATATTGGAATCACATATATAAGAACAGTAATTACAATTGTTACAGGGGGTCGTACGTAAATCTTGATTAATATTATTATCAGAAACATACTACCCCTGCCTGCAAACACAGGAATGTGTGGCTACAAACCTGCTTTTAAACCACAGTGTGAAGGGGTAATGACCAGAAATATGACCCCTGCCTATGGGTAACCTGTGTGAATCTGTACAGCAGTGAGGTATGGTCACAAAATGATATGGCCATACTGTCACATCGATGGATGTACAAGCATGGGATCCTCAGCCCTCACTGTACCAAGGTGCTAAACCATTTACATAGACCCAATAGCAAGTGTCTGCAGCTTCTCCTCCAGAATGGCATGATTGTGCAAGAGTATGTAAGCTGCAGACCACAATACTGGACACAGCTTCATTCACTCTGTGTTCCCCAGAAGATTACAACAAACAAATATGTATACCTGACAGTAGCTGATGACATAAAACATCACAGTGTAAAACAGTACATATGTCTGAATATCTCTGCTAACACCAAAACCATGTAGCAGAAGCAGCACAGACACAATTACTTACAGTAACCCACTATCCGTTGCCCATTTTGACCCCATATTGTCAACTGAACTACAGATATCCTGTAGAAACAGGCTGCTAGCTGTAGGTGTAGAACACAAAAGCCTGCACTGGAGTACAGCCTACCTGGAATGGATTCACACATTCAATACAGAAGGTCATACTGGGCATGCTCCCACACTTAGAAAAATGAAGCCCATGTCTGGCAACAACAGTGGACTATACATATCTGACAGTCACAGATGTTTGTGCACACACTCCACATTGCATACCAGTCATGCTTTGCACACACATTGGATAGGAATACACACATATATCCAAGAACAATACACTATAATAGGCCAAACTTACACATACATAGATGTGTGGAAAAGAGTGACAGACAGTGACAAAGAGCCTCCCATCATGAGGCCTGTCCCACCCAGCACACACATCCAATTGGCTAAATCCACATGATGTGCAAATGTCAATCACTGTAGACATTTGCCTCTGGTATCCCTCAGCACTATAGTGTCTGTGGTGCTAGTGATAACTGTGTAATATGACTGTACAAGTCATTATTCATCTAGCAGTTGTATACATGCACTTGTTAAATTTAAACCTGTGTATGCCTGAGTGTTGTGTGTCTGCTTTCAGATGAATAGTTTATGGCCCATGTACATACACTGCACTCTACATTGCCCTACTTTGGCAAGCCTGCTGATGTAATTCACCTTGAAATACACCTTTGGTGAAGGAGTAGCTGTATATGGTGCATGCTATAACTGCATAATGCTAAAGTGTGATGTACTAGTTAAGTAGGATTTCTAATCCCAAACATGGTAACTGTGAGACTATATGTGTGGGTGCTCATGTGTATGTGTGTGTGTGTGTGTGTGTGTGTGTGTGTGTGTGTGTGTGTGTGTGTGTGTGTGTGTGTGTGTAGGGATCAATGCTTTTGTGGCCATTCACAATCACTACATTCCTCACTACCCTACTTTGGCAAGCCTGCTGATGTCATTCACCTTGAAATACACCTTTGGGGAAACAGTAGCCCAGTAAGCTTCATGGCACAGCCTCTAACTGCGTAATGCTGTTGTGTGATGTACTAGTTAGGTAGGAGTTCAAATCCCCAACATGACAAGTGTAAAACTTTGTGTGTGTGTTTGTGTAGGGATCAATGCTTTTGTGGCCATTTACAGTCACTACAATTTCCATTCACCTACTTTGGCAGGGCTACTGATGTCATTCTCTTTGAAATACACCTTTGGGGAAGAAGTAGTCCAGTAAGCTCCATGGCACTTCCTATAGCTGCGTAATACTGTAATGTGATGCACTCGTTAGGTAGGAGTTCTAATCCCAGACATGGAAACTGTAAAACTTTGTGTGTTTGTTTTTCTGTGTAGGGATTCATAAATTCATCACTTAATACTAGGCTAACTTCCCACATGGGCCATTTTAAGCCTAGCCAATTACTCCATGTGAGAATTAAACCCTACACTTTGTGCTTCTAAGGTAAGCACCTTAACCATTACACCAATCTCCTACCCCATGATAATTCTTTTGAGGCCATTCACAGTTACTACAATTTCAATTGCCCTACTTTGACAGGGCTACTGATGTCATTCACTTTGGAATACACCTTTGGGGAAAGAGTAGTCCAGTAATCTCTGTGGTGCGACCTATAACTGCATAGCGCTGTAGCATCATGTACTCGTTAGGTTGGAATTCTAATACCAGACATGGCAACTAAAAAGCTTTATGTGTGTGTGTTTGTATGTCTGTGTAGGGATCAATGCTTTTGAGGCCATTCAAGTCACTACAACTTCCATTTCCCTACTTTAGCAAGCATGCTGATGTCATTTACTTTGAAATACACCTTTGGGGAAAGACCAGTTTAGTAAGCTCCATGGCACATGCTATAACAGCGTAATACTGTTGTGCGATGTATTAGTTAGGTAGGAGTTTTAAGCCCAGACATGGCAAGTGTAAAATTGTGTGTGTTTGTTTGTCTGTGTAGGGATGAATGCTTTTGTGCCCATTCACAGTCACTAGGCACTCCTAAAAATGGAGAACATCGATATCTGTGCAGTAACAGAAACCTGATACAAGGCTCCAGAGAGCACATCTGCAATACCAGGTACAGCTCTTACCACACCTGTCAGCCACCAAACCAGGAACAAAACACTAAAGGTAGAGGAGTGTCCATATTCACCTAGGATATTCACACCATGAGGCTACATGCCCAACACAATGCATCTGTAATTCTCCCAGTGCAACTAACAGTAGGTATGACTGCAATCCAAATTGTATAGCTTGCTACAGATCCCCCACCATGGCCCAATATTCCCACTACACCTTTCTAAACATACTGTAAAATATTATGATACAACCAAACACCCTAATACTGGGTGATTTCAACTACCCTGCCATTAACTTTGAAAACTACTCATGTACCAACACATGTGCCCAACAGTTCTTGGAAGTCATAATTCCTAATGCCCTGGATCAAGTAACCAATAGTTCCACCAGAGGCTCCAATATCCTAGACCTGGTCATTACCAACATGGTAAATCGATGCTCCATACCTATGGTCACCCCATCGGTGGTCAGGTTTGCCATAAGCTAATCACCCTTAACATCCACCCCCCACCCCCACACCCCAGTAAGAAAACCTCCATAAAACATGTCTCCAAAGCCAACTTCATGCTACACATGTAAGACGTAACAAACTTCATGGCACCCATGCAGACGGGAACTGAAAGGTTGACTGCTGAATCCTACACTAAGGCAATGTACGAGCACATCCACTCGTGCATGAATCGTGCCATCCCAAATAGAACCAAGATGCTCCCCACCAAGAAAAGGAAGCTTATTTTGTGGTCCCCTGCCATAAACATACTTTGCAACCAAAGGAAGAAACTGTTGCAGAAAAGAGGAAGTTCTCAGGATGCAAAATACTCCTTTACCAGCCTCAGTAGGAAGCTGAGATCCCTCATAAAATCCTCCAAAGCTATTTACGAACATAATATATCCAAAGATTCCAAAGACAACTGCATGCCGTGCCATAACTATGTCAGGAATCTAAATGGCAATGCTCAGATCTGCTCTGAGCTACAACAGGATGGCAGTACATATACTGATCCCAAGATTTCTGCCAATAACTTGGCAGATCGATTCAATGCCAACTACCCCCCTCCCACCCCCTAAAGGGCCCATCTCAATAGTGAAAGTTTGCCAGATTCTGGTAATAACAGCCACACAGGTAAAAAACACACTCTCCAGAGCTAAGAAGACAGCATTCATGGGACCAGACACCATCCCAGGCTGTGTACTACATGAACTACAAAATGAACTGGCACCTCACCTATGTGCCATGTCTAATCATAGCCAGACCTCAGGCTTTGTGCCTACTGAGTGGCGCACAGCTACAGTTATCCCAGTCTAAAAGGGGGGATCGACCTTGGATCCTGGGAACTACCGCCCCAGCAGTCTGACAAGCCTGATCTGCAAGGCCATGGAATGTATTAGCATGGAACTTATAAACAAAGACATTGGCAACCTGCGAACACTAGACCCCACCCAGGCTGGGTTTGTGAAGGGCCGATCATGTCTCTTGAACCTGATTGACATCTTTGATTCAGTCTCTATTGTTGTGGACGAGGGTAAGGTGGTTCACACAGCCTATCCGGACCTCACCAAGGCCTTCGACACCATCCCCCAGTCTGGAATCATAGATAACTGTACTAAGCTGGCCATTTATCCCTACATCACCTGATGGGTTGCCAACTGACGTACTGACAGACCCCACACTGTAAAAGTAGGTGACTCCAAATCCATTCCCAGACAAGTGACAGTTGGTGTAGCTCAGGGCTCAGTCCAGGGACCGCACTTGTTTGGCATCTACTGCTCTGAAGTACAGGCCAACACTAAAGGACTCTGGCTAACAAAGGTCATATATGTCTACAAACTGGGAGCCAATATTGAATCCCAAATGATGTGGATATTCTACAAAAGGGTCTTACAGAAAGAGATGCTTGGTGCCAGAGCCATGGCCTTAATCTCAATGCCAATAAATGTATAGATATCCCCTTTGGGAAGGGACTTTTACCCGTGAAGTACAACATAGGTGGCAGTACACTAAACACCAAAAGTGTAATAAGCGACTGAGGGACACAGGTGGACAGTGTTCTCATCTTTGATAACCACATCACCACAACAGTCCTGAAATCCACTTATGTGGCACACCTCATCACTAAGGGTTTTTCATCCAGGAAAAAGGAGGCCAGTGTCCCACTGTAGTCATCTCACAGTAGACCCAATATAAAATACAATGCCCCATTTGGTATGTACCTCTCAAGACATGTGCAACAACTAGAAATACTGCAGGAATACCTCACTAAAAGAATCACAGGCCTAAACCAGATGCCCTATGCCCGCCTGAAAATCATCCAGCTATACTCTATCACATATCATCTACTCAGAGGTGATCTCTGCTTAACATACAATGCCATGTCAAACCCAGAACTGTTGGACATGCTACACTTAAAGAAATCCCAATCCCTCAGAGCCACACACTCCAGAGATCCAAACCTTGTCATCACAATGAACAAAACATGCTGGAGAGATGGGTTTCTGACCCAGAGACCCCCCCCCCCACACTCTGGAATAGACTGCCCATACATGTCAAGCAGAGTGCCTCTGTGGCCCTCTTCAAAAGGAAATCAAAAATAGAAAGACCAGCATAGAGTGGCACCAAATAAATACTTTATTAAAAGTATTCTTAATAAAAAAAATGGTTTCGGCTGTATAGTTACATATCAGTGTGATTATCAGCAAATTAAGAAATACTTTAAATACATAACTCAAAGGACATGTGATCAATTAAAGATGCACATTAAGCCCTGGTTTAAAGAGACCTCCCAGTTTAGCATCCATTTTTTCTCCATACTGTTTAACAAATCATGCCAACCCAATTTATTGTTTCTAGGTCTCATTATTTTATCAATGACGGTGAAATTAAATATGGCATTTTTATGTATCAGGGTATGTTTATAGAGGGCATTGGTTTCTTTATGATGTTTGATCTCGCTAAGATGTTTAGATATTCTGAATTTAAGGGGTCTGGAAGTTTGCCCTATATAGAATGCTGAACAATTGCAACTAGCTAAATAAATCACCCAATCAGAAGTGCAATTAGCAAAAAATAGAATATCATAGACTTGAGGGGTATTTTGGCTGCTGAAGCTTTTAGTTTTTAATATCCTGGGGCAGTGAACGCAATGGCCACAAGGGTGGAAACCAGTTATGGGATCACCTAACAAAGTAGCTTGGGTTGATTTTATATTTGGAGGTTGCCCATGTTTGAAATGGTTGAAGAATGCAGCAAGATTTTTACCTTTCCTGAATGAGAAAAGACATCTATCACCCATTTCACTCAGTCTAGTGTCACATGTCAAGATGTTCCAGTGATGTTGTACAATACTCATTAGTACCTTGGTGTTATGTCCATAAGTGGTTATTAATCTGGGGGGTCCACCACCTCTGTCACACTTGTCTTTATAAAGAAGAAGATTCTCACGCTCCATATTATCTACCTAGCATTTCATGTGTAAGACTTGACTCATTTTATAACCTCTGTCTCTAAATGTAAGAACTAAATCATCCCTAAAATGTGTATAGGTGTTTCTATCAGAACAAATGCATTTCATCTTCATAAATTGAGATTTGAGGATGTTCTTACAGAGATGGGGTGGATGAAAACTGGTGGCACGGAGAAGCAAATTATTTTTGGGAAATTTCCGATAGACTTCAGTGGTCAACTTGTGGTGAGGTGCTCTGGAGACCAACACATCCAAAAAAATTATTTTGTTTTTGTCATAGTTAACCATGAATTCAATTCCCCATTTGTTCTCATTTAAATATGTGATGAATTCCAAAAGATATTCCGCATCCGATCTCCATACCAACCAGCAACCATCCAGATATTTCCTCCAGATGTCCATTTCTTCTATATATACGTTATAGGAATTATCATAAATAATTTGTTCCTCAATGTAAGCCATAAACAAGTCGGCATATATTGGTGCAAAAGATGCTCCCATAGCTGTGCACTTAATCTGCAACAAGCATTTGTCCCAATAGAAAAAGATGTTCTTCATGAGCACATGTTCAGTGAGAAAAAGTAGCAGTGTGTTGAAACCTGGTTTATACATTTCTATTTTATTTGACCAATATTCTAAGACTTCTAACCCTGCCCATTGTGGAATGTTGGTATAAAGAGATGTGACATCTAATGTGCACATCAACCATTCTGGTTCTAATTGTGTCTCAGAAATAATCCAAAGAAATTCTGTAGTGTCTCTGATACATGCTCTAACACATTTGAGAAGTGGTTGCAAGTATTTAGTAAGAAAAAGGGACAGAGGTTCAATGAGTGAATTCCTGCCAGAGACAATAGGTCTACCGGGGGGGGGGGTCTTTATGTATTTTACGCAGAAAATATGTGTATTGTGGACATGGGTTGATTATGGTGAATTGTGTTTTAGTGTATTGTAATAATACCCTCCTCTACTGCTAAAGAAAGGAAGTCATCAGTTTGTTGTTTAAAGAAGGGGGTAGGATCGATACTAAGATGAGTATAATATCGTGCATCGGACAGTGGTTTATTAGCTTCCTTATCGTACTGATGCCAATCTTGTGCAACTACAGCACCTCCCTTATCGGCCTCTATTATAACTAACTCATGGTTATTGGCTAACTTGATAATGTATATCCATAGAAGTTTTGGATATATTGTTCACCGAAGGTCTATGGTTCCTAAACTGAAAATGAAGATCCTTTATAATAGCATTTTGAAATAAGGACACATTATGATTCATAGGAGGTATAAAGGAAGACTTATGATATTTAAAGTAATCAGTGATCTTTGAGGTTGTCTGTTCCTGAAAAAATAATTTAAGATTAAGATTCCTTCAAAAAGAAGGTATGTCATTAACAAAATTCTCTTCAGAAACAAAACAAAACAGGTATGAATGATAGTCCTTTATTCAGAATTTCAACATCTGAGGCAGTGAGGGTATGTGTACAAATATTAGTTATATTCACATTTGTTCCTTGTGTACAAACATTTGGAGCAAAGTTTCCATATTGTCTACTTCCACGGTGTTTCCTGCCCCCCTCCCCCAGGTGTAAATCCTGTAGGGCAGTAGAATTCCTCCTTTTCATAGCGGGGGAGCCAGTGGCACCCACTGAGTCAGTCTCTAAACCAGAGGATGATTCATCATCTTATGTATCTGTGTTATGTATGGAGCCCTTTTTTAAAATAGATTTAGTGCATTTCCTTTTAAAACATGTCCTGTCGTGTTGTATAAATCGAACATGTTTGTCCTTGTCAATGTTAAAAGGGTCCCCTTTATTATAATCACCTAAGTCCCTCAGGAACTTCTTTTTCTTTTGTTCCTTGGGTTTCCAGAGTAATCAGCTCTTTACCAAGATTCTTTAGACTACTGTTATATATGGATTGCCCTTTATACGTTTTGGCCATATCACATAACTGGGTGATGGATTCTATCTCTTTGTCTATGATCCTATTGTGGTGATTAGATAGTATCTTAGATCTCTTAGAACTTAGTTAGAGTTCTTAGATTTAGGGACAGAGGTTATAAAATGGGTCAAGTCTTACACACGAAACACGAGGTAGATAATATGGGGCATGAGAATATTCTTCTTTATAAAGACAAGTGTGACAGAGGTGGTGGGCCCCCCAGATTAATAACCACTTGTGGATGTAACACCAAGGTACTAATGAATATTGTACAACATCACTGGAAGATCTTGACATGTGACACCAGACTGAGTGAAATGTTGGGTGATAGATGTCTTTTCTCATTCAGGAAAGGTAAAAATCTTGCTGCATTTTTTAACCACTTCAAACATGGGCAATCTGCAAATATAAAATCAACCCAAGCTACTTTGTTAGGTGATCCCTTAACTGGTTGCCACCCTTGTGACCATTGAGTTCACTGCCCCAGGATATTAAAAACTAAAAGCTTCAGCAACCAAAATACCCCTCAAGTCTATGATATTCCATTTTTTGCTAATTGCACTTCTGATTGGATGATTTACTTAGCTAGATGTAATTGTTCAGCATTCTATATAGGGCAAACTTCCAGACCCCTTAAATTCAGAATATCTGAACATCTTAGCGAGATCAAACATCATAAAGAAACCAATGCCTTCTATAAACACACCTTGATACTTAAAAATGCCATATTTGATTTCACCATCATTGATAAAATAATGAGACCAAGAAACAATAAATTGAGTTGGCATGATTTGTTAAACAGTATGGAGAAAAAGGGATTATTAAACCTGGCAGGTCTCTTTAAACCAGGGCTTAATGAGCATCTTTAATTGATCACATGTCCTCTGAATTATGTATTTAAAGTATTTCTTAATTTGCTGATAATCACACTGATGAAGGCTATGTAACTATACAGCCAAAACCGGTTTGTTTGTTTTGTTAAGAATACTTTTAATAAAGTATTTATTTGGTGCCATTGTATGTTGGTCTTTCTATGTTTTGATTTGCATTGATCTTTATTGAGACCGTGCAGCTGCCATACTCGCAGAGGTTTCTGTTGTTTCAGGTCCTCTTCAAAAGGAACCTTGACGATTGGATGGGAGATAGGAAATTCACCCCGGGGATCACTTCAGTCGACCTGCTAGACAGGGGTCCAGGGAAGTAAGTATTGTGGGAAGAAATAGCCATTGAATTGTCATGGCTAGGCTTGTATAGGCCCTAGGGCTGATAGCTTAGTACCAACCTATGAACCTATGTACCTATGAACTAAACTTTCCTTTGCCCTACCTTGGCAAGCCTGCTGATGTCATTCACTTTGACATACACCTTTGTAGAAGGAGTAGCCCAGTAAACTCTGTGGCGTGTGCTATAACTGTGTAATACTGTAGTGTGATGAACTAGTTAGGGAGGAGTTCTAATCCCAAACATGAAAACTGTAAAGCTTTGTGTGTGTGTGTGAGTGTGTGTGTGTGTGTGTGTGTGTGTGTGTGTGTGTGTGTGTGTGTGTGTGTGTGTGTGTTTGTCTGTGTAAGGATCAATATTTTTGTGGCCATTCACAGTCACTACAACTTCCATTGCCCTACTTTGGCAAGCCTGCTGGTGTCATTCACTTTGAAATACACCTTTGGGGAAGGAGTAACCCAATAAGCTCTGTGGTATGTGCTATAACTGTGTGATGCTGTAGTGTGATGTACTAGTTAGGTAGGAGTTTTAATCCCAGCCATGGCAACTGTAAAACTTTGTGTGTGTGTGTTTGTTTGTCTGTGTAGGGATCAGTGCTTTTGAAGCCATTCACAGTCACTACAACTTCCATTGCCCTACATTGGCAAGCCTGCAGGTGTCATTCACTTTAAAATACACCTTTGCAGAAAGAGTAGCCCAGTAAGCTCCATGGCATGTGCTATAACTGCGTAATGCAATAGTGTGAGGTGCTAGTTAGGTAGGAGTTCTAATCCCAGAGATGGTAACTGTGGGACTCTGTGCGTGTGTGGGTGTTTGTCATTAGTATCCTCTGTGGAGGTAGCTGTGAGTGTGTAATAACAGGACTCAATGTGCAGTGGGTTTTGCAAATTTCTTTTATGGTGGGCCTATTATATGTCACAATATCCACCTTACAAGAACAACAGATGTGAAACAGCAGAGAGGCTGGTGTAGACAATCCATACCCCTACATGTGACATCATGGATTGGGGGACAATATAGGCAACTCTTGCATTAGCCAGAGAACACTCTCCACCCATGTGTCATACAGAAACACACTTGGCTAGGCAACAACCACTATGTTGGTAGTTCCCTGCATATTGCCCACAGATAGTAACCATGGTGTGATTGCAGTGGACTACAGATGACATGGCACCCTGTCCCAGCCATACAACAGGCAAATCATTGCATACAGTGGTCCTTTGCTATGTTCCCCGCTAGAATCCTGCAACAACTGTAGAGTCAGCAAATGTAACCCACAAAGGAAATACCATGCCTTATACACATGCCCTGTATGGACAGATGCCACAGACACCAGTGAATATCTGTATCATGCTGTCAATATAGGTGCAGGGTCAACCTGGTTTCCATTGCCAGTTCTCACCACATGAGGCCAGGAATGGCACATCAGATGATAACAATCTGTCTACACAACATGCCCCAGACACCCCAGGTACACTTCCACATGTCTCAGAACATGCATGTGGGATGTATGCACATCCTAGACACCATCCATGTTATGGAATATCGAACACATACATGGCAAGCATTGCACAGCACTGGCCACCCACAATAGTAACCCACATGAGTGGATGGTGAATACAATACCCACCTGTGTGGGCCAATCCAGGCACTACACCCCTGAGCCACACTGCAGACCATTGTCATGTGGCTTGATGGCAAGGTATATCCTTTACCTAGCCCTGTACAGCTTTCTGGCACAGTCAAGGACTACACACCTGTGAAGCAATGCACCTGTGCATGACAGTACTGGCAAACCTGTGTCTGTGTGTGTGCTAAGTATAATGATTTGGATGCCAATTACACTCACTACACCTCCCACTGGCATACTGAAGCGTGCCTCCTGATGTCAGACACCTTGATATACCCTTTGCCCATATATCAGCCTGATAATCTCTGTGGTGCATGTGATACCTGCGTATTACTGTAGTGTGGCAATCTAGTTAGTTAGGAATTCTAATCCTGACCCTGCCAACTGTGATAATGTGTGAGTCCCTGAGAGAGTGTGGCTGTGTCATCCTTGACATCTGTTCTTGTGGACAGGCACAAGTACTACACCTACCTTATCCTCCTTTATCACTGTTGCTGATGTCACTCACCATCAGATATACCTTTGGACAACTCCCCAACATGTAAGCTCTGTGGGGCATGCAATAACTTCATAAAAATGTAATAGCAATACATAGGCAGGGGTTTGAAACCTCGTACTGGTAAGTGTGTGACACAAAGATGCTTAGCTTTTACTCTCCTACCCCTTCCCTGTCTTACTTTGTCTCTGTCTGTCTCTCTCACTCCCTCTCTGGTGGATGTGGAGAATTACAGCTGCTTTACTTAGGCAGTAGCTTGTGTTTTGTAAGTGATGCTTATGATTAGCTGATGGCCTGTGTACGAATTACAGTCCCCAACTAGCTGATTGCATGTGGAACAGCCGTGGTAACATTCTCATAAACAATTGCATGGAAACACACTCCTATAACTAGGAACATAATGTGGGTGTTGGCCCTTTTCATTCACTGTAAGCAGGAATTCATATTGGTGTTTGACAAACAGCGTCACAGATGGTAGTGGGATATACCTCTACAACATAAACTGTGGAATCAGGCCAACAAACAGGAGGGGGATGTTCCAGACATGAGAACAGAATGCAAGTATTGCTGTTCTACATTTGAAGTAATGTTGGTTTAACAGGGTTTGTGTGGATATGGCTGCTCTACATGATTTAATACCTGTCATGACAGTGTTATGTGGTTGAGGAAACTCCCACCTGTAGGGCTGGAGTCTTATGTGTGTTGTATTACTCAGAGATTAACTAACTTTAGAACTGCAGAAGCATAGCCTGAGGATTAGAGTCAGTACATGGTGACAGCCAAGAGAGTTACTGACTTCATATCCCTCATAGGACATGTCATCACAAGCCCTGTTACACCAGTAAATGTATGAGGGTATTGCAGCAACATGACAATATTAACCCTGTGTTTGTGTCTCCAGCCACAACACCGTCAACCTTTGTACATATGTCATGCAGTAAGAGGTGCATATGTTCTGTACACCATTATTTATTGACATCATACCTGATAACAAGCCAGTGAGATATCAGACGGCTAGACATGTTATGTATAGTATGGTTATATTTGAGGACAGAACCTGGACATTCTGTCGTAGTGTGTACAGTAGTGAGGTCTGTGTACTTATGGTGATTGTTGACAGTGTGTGTATTGCAAATATGTACCTTGGCCTGGGTACAGACTGTGGTAGATGTCATTGCTCTTGGTCCTGTTCTATCTGATGTTACATGCTGCTCCAGTGTATGGTACCCTATCGGCTTACATGTTTGTAGGGCCAAACACACACGCACATGTCCCATACCACAGTCAGGAATCAGACTACACTGTGTAGTGGCCCAGTATATGTAAGGTTAGTGTGTGAGTGGCACATATGAGGATAGTGTTGATCACACAGTTCATATACTGTAATATTAAGCATGCTTACCATATGTGGCTGTGGCTGTGTTCACATTGGTTGTGGGTATGCACTTTCACACAGGTGTCTGTTACTCTGTGCTGTGGCATGCCTGTAGAGCCTGCTATATTTGCAGGTACATGTGCACTCCCCCAAAATAAATGTAGGCCAGTGTTGTGGCTGTCTGCCTGTAGTTTGCACAGTGCTTTGTGACATGCCAAGAAACTCAGTGTACTTACGCATTGTGACGTTATGTCCAGATATTTGTAAGATGTACTGCTGCTGGGCCAACATAACTGTCGTGTATGTCTGACAAAGCAGTGGGATGCTGCACAGATGTATGTCACTAACTAGTGGGTAGTATGTGGGCATGTAACACCTGCACCACTATTTTTTATGTATCAGAACAGACAAGAGTGTGTGAATTCATAAACTGTGTGGGCATATGTATTCCAGTATTGACGTGATATACCCATTTACATGGCTAACATCCACATTGACAAGCTTGGTCCACATGTCTTGCATTAAAGGGTTCTGTGTATACCTCTGGACTGACCAGAGTGTGTCAGACTGTCCACATTTATTGGTCATATCACTGCTTTATTCCTCATGACCATTACTGTGAAATCTGTGGTACTGTACTATGATGACCCTAGGATGTCTGTCAGGAAAGGATGGCGTACATGACAATAGCAGATATGCCCTCCCACACACAACGTGTCTGTTAAGACAACCCCTGTTACAGTAGCAACAGTCTACATTTATACCTGCAATACTTACATGACATCCCATTGCACTACGAGGTTGAGACTATTGGTGCTGAGGTATTCTGGACATATGTTAAACATATATGTGTGTGTGTGTGTGTGTGTGTGTGTGTGTGTGTGTGTGTGTGTGTGTGTGTGTGTGTGTGTGTGTGTGTGTGTGTGTGTGTGTGTGTGTGTGTGTGTGTGTGTGTGTGTGTGTGTGTGTGTATATATATATATATATATATATATATATATATATATATATATATAGATATATCCATATACCAATATATCTATATAGATATATATACACATATATCTATCTACATACATATATGGATATATATATATATGCACAGATATACATATGCACACACACTATATATATATGTATGTATATATATATATATACACACACACACACACACACACACACACACACACACACACACACACACACACACATATATATATATATATATATATATATATATATATATATATATATATATATATATATATACACACACACACACACACACACACACACACACACACACACACACACACACACACACACACACACACACACACACACACACACACACACACATATATATATATATATATATATATACATAGATAAATATATATATATATATATATATATATATATATATATATGGGTCTACTGCTCTACATCGAAAGAACACTTCTTCGAAATAGAGCAGGAGACCCACACTTCAGCGAAAGTTCACTTCAATGAAAGTGCACTTTCACTAAAGTCTAGATCCCCGGGCGACCAAAAAAAAACCACTAAAACATGTTTTTGAAGGGGGGGGCAAGCCCTACTACACCCCCACCCCCCTACTTAAATATACCAACTCCGAGATTGCACTACAGCAGGAAAAGGGAATATTCCCATTCTGTGCTGTAGTGTGACTGCCAAAGTCAATGTTCAAAGTTTCACTACTTCAAACAAGTGGAGTTGGTGAAGTGGGTTTGAAGAAGTGAAACTTCGAACATCTGCACGGATCCCATAGATATATATATATATATATATATATAAATATATATACACACACACACACACACACACACACACACACACACACACACACACACACACACACACACACACACACACAGAGCTCTATATATAGCCATATATATAATGCAATATACAGATGTATATAAATACATACATGGGTAGTATCCCAGGTTATATGCAGTCATATTGGCATGTAGTGCATTACGTTACTACTGTTGACAGTGCTTTCCCAAGTAAGAATAGATTGCAAATTGTAGTACTGGAAACAAACACCTCTGCATGCAAAGATGGACTCTGAGTCCTCACTGTCGTGTTCCTGGTGTGTGAGCTGTGTCTCCCTAAATATTTTCTAGTGGATAATGATCTGACATGTGGAAAATAACTGTAGACTACTGCGTGTATAGCACATGTCAGTGAGGGCTGCCGTCATGTAGTAATGTCATACCTATCAGTGTTAGATGTCTATCTGTCAATACATTCATCCTAATGCATAGCTAGTTGGCTAGCTGATGTCTGTCTGTCCTCTGTACAGATGTGCAGATGTCAGGTATCTATCTTGGATACTTACAGGCAATCTATGCTTGACTGACACTGCCATGTCTGCCCAGCTGTGTTATGAATGCCACAGATAGGTATCCACACCCTGTACACACCACATGCCATGGATACCTCAACTATACTATCACAGTCAACAGAACATGCTTGGGTACAGGTCTCCAAGACATACACTGGCCAGATTATGTAATACATGTTGCATACATGTCAACTAGATCACCTCATTGGCCCTCTGCAAGAGGCAACCAGCTGATTGGCTGTTGCATGTCACTCTCACCCTGAGGATCATCCCAGTGGTATCTGTTGATAGATGGCCTGCTTGCACATGGCAGGTGGCATGATACCACTGTACACACATCCCCTACACTTTTCATCTCTCCGTGGACAATAGCCTGATACACACCTATGAACACCTGCACCGATGCACCCCAGTACTGACAAATGTGTACGTGTGCATTATTGAGAATATCAGTGTCTGTGTGTTTGTAGACCTGTAGTTGTGAATACCCTGAGGCCCTTCACACCCACCATACCCCCCCATTGCCAAAGTTAGATGTGGCTGCTGCTGTACCGGACATTACATGTACCTTGTTACGCTCTTCTCCCTAAGGGCTACCTGGGCCTTGCAGTACCAGCATAACACTGTTGTACAAATGGGTTGATAGGCATAGGCTACCTACTGAGTTCTGGCAATTGTGTGTATGTGTGCATGTGTGTATATATGTAGGGTACAGCATTCTGAGGCCACATTCTCCTATTACAATATGCATTGCCATACAGTATTAGGGATAGGGATGTTGATGATCGTATGAGAGGCAATGTATCACCCTACTATGCCTGTGGCATGTGCATTAGATGCATATCCCTGTAGTAGCACTCTTGGGATGAACAAGGGGTTTGTATTGCAGTCCTGGTCAATTTGTGCTGGTGGGTATGTCAGAGTGTTATCATGGGTTTCAATGCATACAATATCCACAGTGGAGTGTGGGTGCTAGGTATATTGTCACCATGTCCCACTGTATGAGGACTACTGTCACCATCAACCATACAGGTAACTGACAACACTATCTAGCCCAGTTATGCATGTGCTGTGTGCAACTACCTGTAACATAATCAACACGCTGACAAGGTAGTTAGCACTGATAGGCCCAGGTCTCTCAGATGTGTGTCTGACTGTTATGTGTTTGTCAATGTGTATATGATGGTATGTCACACTATGTATTGTAAACAACCAGTACATCCCCCATTACCATACTGTACATGCCTGTGGATGTTCTTCATGTAACATGTAACCTGGAACACACCTCATCCTAAAAGTCATGTGGTGTGTGCATTTAAAGCCACACACACATCAGTAACACTACATACCTAGGTTGGGGTCTAGTCCCAGTGTTGTCAAGTAAGAGTGTGCGTGTATGTGGAGGAATCCACTGCAGTTTGCAGAATATACATATCCCAGGAGGTTATCTGTCTAGAACTGCCTGGCATATGGTAACATTTCACAAGTGCCATCCTGTGGACATACATTCTATCACAACTAGTGTTGGATGTGTAAATGGCCTCTTCCCCACTGTATAGGTGTGCAGTGATACTGGGGTTAGTATATATAGCTGGGTATGGCTGTTGTGGACACAGCCAACAGCATTGCAGTTACTGTTGAGTGTATCCCCCCACTTAGCTGGCCATAACACACTGTTAACAGGTTAAGTAGTTGTCTATCACACTATCTGCAGTTCTACAGCACCTCTCTCCCTCCAAAGAGTAGGGGTGTGCCACCCACACCAGCACACATATGTTTACTGAGTTGAGGATTGCACTAAATTGGGGAAGGGGACATATACCCTGCCAGTACCATCATCAATGACATTAAACTAGCGGACTGCTTATTTCCCAATGTGTTGTTGTACCTATTCTGGCTTGGTGGAATTACAAAGGCTACAATGGGTTCCTTGCACAGGTACATACATCCATGTGTACAGTATTCTCTGTGTAGTGCATCAACACCATAGCCTCTGTGTGCATTATACACACACGTGGTGTGTACCACCCAGTACACTTACCATTGTCCACTGTAGAAGGGCTGCTAACAGCAGCCACCATGCACTCACCTGTATACACCACCCACAGACCTATCAGCCATGTAGCACAGGCAGTAACTGTTATACAGACCTGTGGCATGTGTTCACCTGTACCCAAGATATGGCACAGCCAAGGTGTCACCACAGTGCCATACCCCTTGTAGGATACGACAGCAGACCATCCTCCTGCTGACACATGGGCACCTATGACACAAGTGGATAACATTATGGAGACCACAATCACTCAGTGTTAATAACAGCTATAATGCATCATGGCTGGACAGCTACACTACCTGACATGTAAGCTTTAAACTTTACTGTTGACAACATGTTACACAGCAGTACAGTCACCATATGCATCAGAACCATATTATCCTGTCTCTGCATCGATGTTCTGGATGACAGGGATGTGGCACAGGTATCATATAATGCGCAGGGTGTGTTGTTGGTTTGCCAGAGACCTAGGCTGAGCCATACATTTGATACCATGTGTGTGAGTCAGGGGTTTTAATTATTGATATGGCCGTGGTGATGTGGTGTGTGTGTAGGAATGGAGTTGCCCTAGCTGTGTTTGTATTGTGTGTGAGTATTCATGCACACAGTTCTGCCATGAGGCTTTCCTATACAGGTGTTTGTTGGACAGCTGTCCGACCATACCTGACAGGGTGTGCAGTTTACCACCTCTGGCCACGAACACGAGAACTGTGCCTGCCAGGGTTTCCACAGGCACATCCAGGTACAAGCCATGATATGGTACTCTCCCCTGATAATGACATATGTCCTCTGGAACCAGGTCTCATTTAGGACTGACCAGGGCCACGTGCACATGGCCTGCTGTGGTGTGGTGTGGAAAGCACCCCCTGCAGTGCTGGCGCTGGTACTGCTACTACAGGAGTGGCTTGGTGTCTTTGCATGTCCATGTCGACCTCCAGCTGTTGGGGTTGTTGGCCTACGTCTATGTGGCCATCACACCACTGCCACCACATACTCAACTATGGACAATCCACAGTTGAGGAGTCCCGCCATCTCACCCCACCATCTATCCATGACCTCTGTATAATAACGGAGGGAATCTGTAAGATCACAGATGTCAGTAACAGCTGAAAGAGTAGCCCTCTGCAGCCTCAGACCCTGGTGTACCATTCCATACATAACTGCACCTCCATGACAGCCTGAAACATGCATCTGGTGTTACCAGATGTGGCACTTCTGTCAGAGGCACGATGACCAGCAGCCATTCAATGAGCACCCATGTACATCTGCCTATGTGGTACCCTGTTGGATATCCAGTTATGGCTGCTGTGTCCAGACATATGTGCCATAGATTCCACACTGTCCTGTTCACTGCCACCAACCGCCAACTGTCCCTCTACTATGGCCACTGGAGATGGGGTATGTATAGGCACTGTGACTGTGTGCAGAGGATGGGGTGCATAACAGCGGGATGTCAAACGATGGTGCAGCTTTGGCCTCTGACAACCCTGCCTGTGCCTCAACACACCTATCATCAGTATCAGTGTCTGTATGGACACCAACATCAGATTGTCTTCAGGAGGGACCCTGACCTAGCTTGCCACCTGTGAGGGGAAAACAAGAAACACACTTTAAGACCTATACATCATTGTTTAACAGTACACACTTACACACACACACACACACACACACACACACACACACACACACACACACACACACACACACACACACACACACACACACACTCTCTCACATACACACATACACATACATACATCTACATGTATAAATACATTTCCTGCCTGTACTGTTTAATAATGTGCTGGATGATATGTTGATGAAAGCAACAGGGTTATGTATATCTGACATGGCTTAGTGGTAAATCACTTTGGCTATGGTGTGCGGGGTCCTGTGTTCTAGACTTGCAAAGGCTGATTATTTTGTTTCTGGGCAGAACAAGGGCCATTGCAGACAGAGTGATTAAGCCAGTTTTAAGTGGGTTTGCGTGAGTTTGTGCGACGGTAAGCAATGCTAACTTCCAGTTAAATATGTTTACAGTCAGTTAGCCTCTAGAGTTCTTATCCTGTGTAGGCATTGCTTACCCCTGTGCAAACAGGATTAAAAACGCTTACTGTTGCTTCAAAATGCTTACTCCTGCTTACCCCTGCTCTAATGTCTTTAAAAGAAAAGAAAAAGGGTTGATAGGAAAGTGATGAAAAGGGAGCACAAAGAGGGAAAGACACTAGGGAAAATAACTAGGGATGTGTAGGATGGGTTTAGGGAAGGTCCATAGCTGCTCATTTCTTCTACAGCAACATCTGTGCATATACACTGATTTGTAGGTAGATTTGGACACTCATACCCATGAGACAGGGGTGAGGACAACAATTATTTGTTGTGAAGCCAGTTAGACCAGATTGCATGTGTCCAGTGGATGCTTGTGTGAAATAGACAGCTATGTATGGGGTGAGATTTTTGGGGAGGAACAGATTACCCTTTTTTTTAAAGGTGAGAGTAGGATGTTGGGGAGGGATAGTAGGTATATTTGGGGAAGTAGGTTGGGTAGGCTAACAGACAAGACAGCATAGAGGGGTGGTATATGACACATGTGGGGGGTAAACACCTTGGATGGGGAGGAGTGTTTGGAAGTCAGAAGCCCATGAGCCACATAGTGGAAACAGTGGGACTGAGGTCCCCACCCATGGGTAGTCACCACTGCACCTTCACGGCCCCAAAGGTGGCTGAGCTGGGGCTGTGTAGGAGGGACAGGCTGACCCTCTAGATGTGCCATGCAGCCCTCAAGCTGGCATAGCAGATCTCTAAACTCCCAGCAGAGCTAGCTACACCCCAGACCCCGGACAGGACAACGGGTGACAGTATCCTGTCCATGCCCACTCTCGGGGGGGTGAGCCCCATCCCCTAAGGTGGTTTCACACAAAGGTGGTGCAGGACCAGTGGACAAGGAAGTCCCGGGGTGGTCCTTAGACATGCTGGTGACCAGTGCCACAGCCAGATGAGGTGGGAGAGTTGGGTCAGCTGGGACCGGCCTTCCTAAACGTGCTATGGTTTTTCAATTTTAAAACATATGTGGGTTAGTAGTGGTTAACACATTCCAGAACTAGGTATAACAGCAATCATAGATATTCCCATTAACCCAAAACACCAGATATGGAACAGTTGCATAGCAAACAGAACACATGCATATATGAAAATACAGTGGCCATTACAACAGCATGCAGGTACATTGATGGCAGCATGCCACCAATGTGGGAGTATTTCAACATGGCACATGCATAAAAACAAATGTCAATATTTATCAAACAATAGGACATATGTTCTAACAGTAGATTTAATTGTACACATGCCTGTTTTCCTGCCTTTTGCCGCCATTGGACCACTTTTAAAAATGCTAAGTTCCGCTTAGCACCATGCAAACCCGCTAAGCTTAGTTGAGCAGTGATTAAAATGGAAATGCTTAGCAATGCTTAGTGGTGCACAAACCCGCTTAGCTGAGCTGAGGACTGCTTAAACTGGGATTGGTTAGCAGTGCCCAAACCATCTAAGTGGAGATAAACATTGCTAAGTACTGCTAAAACAGGTCCTGTTTAAGCATTGCTTGGCTTCACTTAGCAGAGTTTAGCTACAGGCAAACTTTTTACAAAATAAAAAAAAAAATTATTAAAAGTATTTGTTCATTAATGATAATGTATTATATGTATCTATTTTACTTTATATCCCCTAAACATATGCCTTTCACTACCTTACCGTATTGGGCACTTGTGTGTAACTGAGGCTTTTATCCTTGGGTCTTCACTGCAAATGGGTTTCTGATTAAGCTGGACTGACCCAGTTAACAAATTTCAATGTATACTTAATAAAACATATTTACAACATTTTCTTATCGTATGTAAAAAGCTGAATGGCCTGTATTCTAACCGTGCACCTACTGCAAATGAGCCAGTCATCCTAACCATTCAGCTACTGAGGATATGGTGATAAGAGCTATACTGTTCTATATAACTCTCAGTTACATTTAAGCACTGCTGAACACTGCACTGCACAGCACAAACCCACTCAGCTATGCTTAAACTTAACCTGTTCTATTAAAATTAAAACAATCCGGTTTGTATTTTTAGATGTCTGGCACATGTTTCTTGCTAAGCGCCATACTGCGCCGCCTTGCAAACACACACACACACACACACACACACACACACACACACACACACACACACACACACACACACACACACACAAGGGGATTATGACATTTTCACATTCAATTTCACTGCCATATGGCACTCCGACAGTATGACAATACAGGGGATGTGTTACAGACACTGTAACATACCCCCTACATATACATTTTACAACTGACACAGGAAACAATTTTAATATTGTAGTGCTGTCCAGCACTTTGACAGTGCAGGGGGTGTGTTACACATCTCTGAGCACTGTAACACACCTCCTACACTAATTCAGTAACCATGTACATGGCTCTCCCTCAATAGAGCACCTTCATTAATACACAAGGTACTCTGCCGAGGGGGAGCTGCAGACATGGCTATGGTACACTCCATGTAGGGCTTAAACTATTCCTAGATGGAGTTTATTAAATCTGGGAGTATATGTCAAAAATGAATGACAATAGTGTTATAATTGGATGCAGACAAATCATCTGCTTGCACAAGTTCTTCACTGTATAGTTGTCAGTGTATGAAGATCTTTTCTTATACAAAGGATAGAATTGTTGTGCCAAATACACACGGAGTAGAAGTCCTCAGACAAATTCAAGAGAGTGATCAAAGGTGGCTCAAATGCAGAGAAAGAGCAACAATTGTGTAATGAGCAAGTATAAATGCAGATATTACAAAAAAGGTGGTGATGTGCCAGTTTGGTACACAGCATGACATAGTTCAGAGGTAAGGAACGTTTATGACTACACCAGTACCAAAAGGGCCATTGCAAAAAAAAAGTAAATAAATAAATAAATAAATGCAAACCTGTTTTATTATAATGGAAAACATTATTTGGTAGAAGTAAGCTAGTGCAGCAAAGGCATTGAAACAATCCACCTACCAATAGTACCTGTCAGAAAGTGATATCTCAGTGTAAGATGATGTTCTAAAGGTGAAAATCTTGCACACAAATGACCACAGATAATGGAACTGAATATGCATATATAGAATTCTAAACCCTCATTAAAAAGTATGGGTTTCTCCATACGATATTAAGTCCTTATTGACCTGTGTCAAATATTCCTATTGAAGAAAGCAGTACAAACAGCTAAGACGATTCTTAGTCATCCAAATCCATATATTTCCCTGATGGCTTACAGATGCAACTCCATAAGTGAAAATAGTGTGAGCTCAGTGAAATTAAAGTTTGGCAGACAAATACAGATAAAAGTTTCTATGTACATTAGACCCCATACTAAAGCCAAATGCTGTTCTGCATAAAACAGTCATGAAAAAAGATATAAAGAACCACCTCAGCATACATATACTTCTGTGACTGACAGTATTTTACCATCCCTCTCCCTGCTTTGGAACCATGTCAGGCACATCTCAAGATAAGAAGACAGAGAAAGAAAGAAAGAAAGAAAGAAAGAAAGAAAGAAAGAAAGAAAGAAAGAAAGAAAGAAAGAAAGAAAGAAAGAAAGAAAGAATATATAAGTCAACAGGTGTGACAGTGGAAAAGTCTGCTGAATCAAAATCATATATGCTTAACAGGTGATGCAACTGTGGCAAAGAGAAGCAGGAGACACATCCACGCCATAAGTGAAATGTCTGAAATGAAAAGACAGCTGTCTGAACTGAGGGGACAGCTGCTCAAGCCAACAGAATAAGGTCCTTATCAAGATGACAATTGCTTAATCCAAAACAGTTGCTGCCACCCCCAGCCCCAACAAAAAAATGTGATGAAAGATTCAACATCTGAGCTGATAAAACTGAGTTGCATGAGTAGTTACAATGTATCCAAAAGAGATATTTTAATAAATGGCCAATTTAGAGAAATAAATGCTAGTAATACTTTGATACATCAGATGAATACAATATTTTATTCATAGGAGGAAAGCTGTAATTATCTCATTATATAGAATTAGGAAGTAATGCAGATGTAAAATACAAATTAAGCATAGCCTTTGAAGATCTAAACTATTTGCAAATGAGATACCTGGTCATTATCAAAAATGGCAATCTCCAAAGGTTCTTGTCATTTGCTCTATTTGTTGACAGACAGAAATGTAATGTTTCAGCTCTTTTTACTCTATCTCTGTAAGTAAATATTTCTTGCACTTTATACCAATCACACTCCTAGGAATAACCATTGCTCATGTTAACTTGATCCTTGTATTAGTTTAAGCTGCAGTTCCATACTTCTCACCTATCCATATTTTCACAGAATGTTCAGATTTTTGCCAAATATTTTTTGTCTGCTCCTCACAAAATTTCTGGTCTTCTGTCAAATCACTGAGAATTCAAGTTACTAAATCAATGACAGGCATTTGAGTTTCAGACTTTATATCCATTGGAAAAATGCATGTTAATGTTGTTGTTGTCTTTCGGCTTTTCCCAGTTAGGGGTCGCCACAGCGGATCTCCGGTCCGCTAATGATTGATAGTAGATTTTCACGAATGCCGAGGTGCCAGCTCGAAGTTCAACCTTTAATGAAGGCACCCCATTTATGCATGTCTTTTGAATGCCCACCCAACCGTGGGGAGGACATGCAGACTCCACACAGAAGACACTCCCGCACTCCAGCCGAGAATCAAATGGGAGAACCTCTTGCTGTGAGGCAACAACGCTACTGCTACACCACCGCAGATACTATACAACATCTTTATTCCAACAATATTCTAACTTTATTAGAGTGATATTTAAAACAATCCCTATTTTTGTGCCTTTATTACCCATTATTTTTTATTTTTTGTGCTAAAGATTGAAAGGTATTTGTATTTCATTTGTCATTTATACAGCAAAAGGCAGTATACTTAAACAATACATTCAGTTATGCATTCTGGGAATTCCATACTTCTAATTTGTCTAGATTTTCATAGAATGTCCAGATTTTTGTCTCATATTTTTGTTCTATTCCTCATAAAATTTGTGATTTTCTGGATTTATGTGGTGGAATCACTGAAGACTGGATTTACTAAATAATGACAGGCATCTGTATTTCAGATTTCATAACCTTCAGAAAATGCATGGTAGATCAAGACCTTTTATTCTACAACTTGCAAAGTTTAAAGAGCAATATTTAAAATTTGTCTCTATTTTTGGGGCTTTGTGCCCCATTATTTTTGGCTTTATCAGCATTATGAGTATGTTTTATATTTAGCCTGTTTCTATCCAACTTAAATGTAGTATAGAACAAAATCCATGTTAACTCAATTTAAAGAGCCAGATGTCCATTTCATAGTCAAATACAATAACCTCTTCAACAATATCTAACATTTAATAGTGATGTTTTCAAAGGAGGTTCCTCAGTGATTATCATTACTAGACAGAAAGCACCACCCAGGACTGAGGAGTATAGTAGGTAAGGCTTCAAGAGAGCATTTAGCAGACAGAGGGTTATGAGACTGATATAAATTCTAGAGAACCAAGCTAGTGCTGCAATTAAAAGCTTTTCAGTCCTCAGAGGTGAGATTCACCTGAATGGGCTGGAATAGCTCACATATTGGTAGGAAGGACAGGTGTGTTCAAAATACATATACCCATCAGAAAAGGCTAAGACAGTACTCCAGTGGAAAAGATGGAAGAGTAATAAATCAGGTAGAGCTGTGCTAATCTATAAGGATTTGTGGTACAAAACTGCTTTAAATGTTTGATAGTGGGTAGATGGAATAACAAGAAAAGTCCAACTGACTAGGATTCAATGGGGCCAAGTAAGACAGGCTCCTAACAAGCTTATGTCCTGACCCAGGTAGCAGGATCAGCAAATGACAATACTGTTAAGATGGGGTCTTACTCCCTGTGGGCTCTGGATGTCAGGAACAAAACAGGTTAGCAGCTGCTGAAATTGCAGTCATGGGCAGAGCTGATAGCATGCACATCTTCTGGGGCTGCCCAATCATGTAAATTTATTGGGAATTCTGGAACCATAAGCCTGCATATTTGGCATTGTTCCTAGAGACCAGTGACAACTTCTTCTCACACTAGATGTTTGCTGAGTGCTGGCTAGTGCTGCAAAGATGTGAGCTGAAAGTGAAAGGGAGATGATCAACTGAATGTGTAGACTATCTTATTCATAAACGTCAAGGTAATAATTTGTATGCATTTACAGGAACTGGCCAACTGAACTGTATCCCTCAGCAATGGAAACTATCACCTGTTCACTATGGGCAGCTAGATTATAAAATGGGCTATTGTGGATTCCTGTTTGAGGAGTGTGATGAAATAATGAATTACATGCTGAGCTCTGATTTAATGTGCATATTTATATAGCTTGATAGATTCTAGCTATAATATTTTGCAGGATGCTGTTGCACTGAATGTTGTCTTACTTTTTATGTTACTTTTGGTTTAAAATGAATAGCATTTAGCTTAGAAAAAAGGAACTATTTGCACCTTGCCAATACCCACTCTCAAGATATACCTCCCTCTTCCAGGAGGGCAAAACATGGCAGGACAGGGATGCATTTGCAGATGCCCATCAAATTATCCAGATTCTTTTTGAAAGATGTAAAAGTATTACTCTGTTTAACATGGAAAGGCAATTTCATCCACAGATGATGTAACCCCTACATAACAAATCTGTCCTTCCAATGTGTGTTATTTATGTATTGGTTTAGGTTTTATTCCTCAGGATTTGCATAACTGTTAGTCTTATGCAGGTATGAGAAATCCAGTAGGGTAGGGTCTTTGACTTCAAATAATACAAGACATAGATCTCCTTACAGTAGCCTGTAAGACAGATTATAGCAGTAGGGCTTGAAAATCTTGATAGCTAAGAGTTTTTAGACCAATAATCTTTTTAGTTAAGACCTAATTAGACCCAGGATTCATCAAACTTCCGTGCAAGAATAGCTTATTTTTGCAAAGAAGGGACCATTCCCATGCGGCATGGCAGAGCACCATGCATTTTCATGAAGGTGTGCTGCCATGTTGTAATACAGAAATGGTTCTGTGTACGAGTGCAGGGTGTGTGTCTGAGAGCAGTCCTCTCACAATACACATGCCCTCTGCACTCCATAATGTAACAGTAGCGAGAGTGTCCGCTGACACCATTACCTCGCAACCTGAAAAGAAATCCGGACAGTGCCATGAAAAAAGGAACAAATAGGGACAAATGTGAGATATTGCTCTCACAAACTTATAAAGTTGATAGAGTGACAGGCATTGCATTAGCATGAATTCCCCAATGGGTATGAAGTGTAAAACTCAAATGTCTGCCATTACATACTAACTGCAGTCCATAATGCTTTGCCACTAATCTGCCAGAAAGCCACAAATGTATGAAAAATCGACCAAAAACATAAGGCAAAAATCTGGACATTCTGTCACAATCTGTACAGTTGAGAGGTATGGTGGACACTGTTAGTGTCCATGGAGCATACCTCTCAAATGCAAAGTTTGCCATGTAATCACCATTTAAAAAGCACAGCCTCCCACATATAATGTTGTAGAAATCAATGTGAATACCTCTACAGTACAGAAATAAAACACAACAGTTAATTTTTTTTCAGTCTGCAATACAGTTTAAGCTTAGCTGAGAGGGTGTGCACATTGCGCAACTCTGCTCAGCCTAGCTTACACATCATAAGGAGCTAAATATGAATATACCTGGAAAAACAGCAATATGGAAATA